>NW_018240456.1:1050-9381 GCF_001263595.1 Phalaenopsis equestris | reverse complement strand
CTATACTTATTACTGATTCATAACAAGAAGAAAGATATTTTCATTTTTATTGTTTTTCTTCTACAAAAACTGTAGTTATCTTTTTAAATTGTTATTGTTCTATCAAAATATTGAAAATACCAAAAATATTTAAATTTTCATTACTGCAAAAATCTTCTTTAGTTTAGATAATTATCTTTTTATTAAAAATAGAAAGTTTGCTGTTGAATAGTGCATATTGCGTATTCTCCCTGTGGATTCGATATTCAGATTTTAATCAAAAAGTCTTATATTACTTGATAACGATACGTATAATTGCGTAGTATCTCAATATATATAAATTAAAAGTTAAATTCTTATTTTTCTTTAGGATCAAATTTTTGGTTTTGTTGTAAAGTAAGGAAATATACGCGAAATATAATCTGAATTATTGTTGTACTTTGCATATTAGCAGTATCTAGGGATCAGTTACCCCACTTAAGAGATAATCAAAACATCATAATTCAATGAGCATAAGGGTGTTAATTGGATGAAATATATATATAACATAATAAGAACAAAATGAACTCAAGGTAATTCCAGGGACTATCAAATGTCTAGGGTATTACACAAGACTTCTTCATAACCCTTTGGAAATCTTGTAGGACATCTGGACTTATTATTATTTGCTTAATGGAATCATTCTCAAAATTTAGACCCAATAAAATATGACATAGGATCTAGTAGACACACCTCAAACTTGTATTTATATATTTATATACTTTGCGAGCACTGACCTTTTAGGTGGAGGAACAAGAAGACTCGCTAGATACACTTTTACATTTTACAGTGCTTTCTTTTCTCGTACTTCCTATACTGTACTTTTATGCTTATAAACTCATATGTTAAACAACGATGTCACTCTGCATGAAAATCAAAACAGTTAGGACAGCTATAAAACTAAAACCAAAATTAAAATTGACCATGATAAAATTCACCTCCACAACATTCAAAATATAAGACAAATCAAAATTTAATCACAAATATCACAAAACAAAAATTGTAACTAAATTACGCATCTCTATCGAGTAATCGAGAATCCCTCGATGGAGGTAACCTACGGTTGCTAACGAGAATTCTCACGGTCTAAATTTAAGTATGGAATTCATTAAGTTGAGTTTAGTAAATTCATTTGGTCTAAGTGAATCTGATAGAAAATAGTGGTGCCGAAACGGGGGAACCGGGATCCTAACCGGTGTTGATCTAATCAACTTTAATATGCCCCATTATATTTAAAGAACTATAACCATAGGGACATTTGATTTGACATCATGACTTGAAAAATTAGAAAAATTAAACTTGGAGCTAGCATTAATAAACAATAAGCCATAGGATTTCAAGATTTTTTGCTTATGCAACATAAATCCTCACATTATCTTTAGGCCTTTACACAATCATATTGTGCAATATAAGACCTAACTCATCTTAGGATCCTGAGGTTTTCATTCATCACGACCTGAACCCTCACATCTTCTAGGCTATTTGTGTGATCGTTTCACCATGAATATAAGCCCTACTTAATAAAATTGGCAGGTTGAAACATTCAATAATTCTAATCTCTAAAATTGAAGCCAAATCACAGGATAGCTTGGTAAGTCACCAAAGTTCTCCTCCGGATCCATGACATCCCTTAGTTCTTCCTCCTTTGGATTCTATAATAAATGTTCCAAATTTGAGTCATTCCCCTTTCACACCTCTTTTGTCCAATCTCTTTGAAAAGTCGTATCCCTTCTGAATTCCTTGAAATTCCTTGAAGATAATATTTCCTGATTTTTGTCGAGAGTCTTCTTAGGTGACTTCGGTTATTTAAGAAGTAATTAACTATAGAGGCTTGCCCTTATAGAAAGTTTTTCCAAATCCTGCTTAATATAAACACTATTTAATTCTTTGTATTAAATAGGAGAACTTGTCAGCAAATAAAATGGTTTCGCAGACTAAATGGATGTCATATATTTCTTAGTTTATTTGATCGAGCATCGTCCTCAAGTCTTGTGTTTATCTTTCGGGATAGATAGAGGTCTTGAGGTATAGTGCTCTTTCATTTAGACTATGAAAAATATGGGGTCAGTTTGATTTCATATTTTTCTAAACTTAAATATATATGTAAATTAAATGTCCTTCCCAAGCATGCGATGGGATTCCGGTTCAAGTGATCGACAACTTCCAACAGGTAACTCATCCAATTAAAATAGTACCGACAACTTCTGACGACTCGGCTGGGGATTAACTTCTCTCTACATTTAAATCAGGGAATCTTATCTTCATACATTGGCAATGTGTTGATGTCCCTCATGAACCAAATTACCTTTCTTCTATTGGCATGCTCTACCCATTTACATCTTGGGAAGTACGGTCAACTCTTTCGGACTTCAGGACCATTTGTTCAACCACTCTTGGGCAGAGAAGTTTAGCATTTCATTAAGGACTTTTGATCTTTGTATGGGGTCGGACCTCTAATAGGTGTGTTGGTGGACTAGTTTCTTCTAGGAGTTATACAAAGTGAAGTCGGTCCCACATAGGGTCCAAAAATTTACTTTCCTCTTCGAGCTTAGTTTTCTATTTTGCAAATTAAATCGAATCGTTTCATGTTGTGCTTGCTATTTAAATTCTTTAGCTGATTAAATCATTCAACTTTCAAACTATTTTTACTGAATTTTAAAACCATCACAAACTAAAAAAAAACAAATTTTGCCCAATCTACGGATCACCTTTATTAATTTTTAATGTTCGCACTAGGATTATAAAGTATCGGCCAATTAACTAACCTCAAAGCTTTCTTTTTGAAGACGCTGCAATGGTGTTCCACACACTTACCTTTTCTTGCAATTTGCCAACTAGCCGCAATGCTCGCAATGTCGCTCCTACCATCAATTTGCCCAGTCGATGAACTTGAAGTCACCCTTGGAAAGGCCCCGTTGGTTGTAGTGAAGATCACCACTCCATAAATTCAGGAGCCATCTGTTGAATTTGACCTGAACTGTCTTAAGGAATTCCCTTATTGCAAGAAGGTGAAAACTACTACTCCCCCGGCACCTGCCAAGTCTTTTGTTCACTTTTATGCTAAAGGGAAGGAGATTATGATCATTGAAGATGAAACTGAGGAATTTACCATCCCTTTTTCAGTTTTTTAGATTGGATTGAGTTCAAAGTCTGCACCACTAACTCGATCACAAAGAAAGAACCACAGTAAAAAAGATCGAAGGGCAACTAAGGCCCAAATCTTAGAGAAAGTACTGAATGGTGAGTTTCCTCATAAGGAGGAATTTGGATTACAAGAGACCTCTCCACTTCTTTAAGGGAGTAGGTTCCATCCCTTAATGGATATTTACATGTACGAAAGTATCCAGAAGATCACTACTATTTTACCGTCACCTCATAGACATGGTGGGGAGAGAAAGATATCTGATAAGCCTGCTCTTATCACCCGAGTCAGTACAGTTTTCCAGAGACTGGGAACTAAAGAAGGATGTTCAGTAGTCAAATTGCTTAAGTGAATCGGAAATGCGGTGTCCCCGCAAATGAAGAAATAATCCTAAGGGATGCCAGAATTGCCCGACAATCCCATAAGTCAGCTGAAGTTTTACCAACACATAGTCCCATCAGATTTTGTCTGGGAACCCGGATTGAAATTACAGTTATCAATACAGATTTTGTTGCCTCTACTGCACCAAATTCTACAGGACGTCGACGGGTTAAGTCACGTTTGGGTCCAAAGGTTCAACCAATTATTACTCACAAGAATGTCCCGAAGAGGTAAAAGATGAAGAAATTACTCGGTATTATGATTGGTTCACACCGCGGGGAGCACAGTCCTCTTCGACATGTCAATTCCTCTATTTAGATAGCCCATCTCAAGACATCATCGTCAAGAAAGAAGGTGTGGGTACCCAAAGTCACCATACCAATACAATATGTTGAGCCCGTAGGGCAGAATGACAAGGTGGAACAAAAGTCTGAATAAATTGCTACAGAATTTGATGAACAAGTGAAGGAAATTCAAGAAAGTCCTCCTGTTCTTAAGACAATTCAGGAGGCAACAATTGAACGAAAGGTCAAAAAGCTGAGAGCTGAGATTTTCAAATCTGAGCTAGCCAAAGAACATGGAGTAACCATTAATGATGATGATGAGGATTTTTATTTCAATAATTACCTCAATGAGGATTTCATGGATATTCATGTCATTGAGACTAGAGCAGCTTCATCAGCATGTGATGCCCAACCTCTTATCAAAGTGAACGACTTAGATGATTTACACAAGGCTATTTTCTTATGGGATGGACAAATTAGTCAAATGATAAAGCAAATGGATGAGCTGGCTGCCACAATGGCCGCCATCGCTATAGATAATGGGCAATCCCAGTCACAGTAGGTAGCTTCTCCAGGAGTTAGCCAGCTTGAAGCAGTTTTGGCAACACGGGAGGTAATGAAGCCTTACTCTTTTGACAGTTTGTCAGTAGCCTGTTAGGGATTTCTTTTGATTGGTATGTCGAGCTACCTAACAGGTCAGTTAAGACGTTCACTGAATTAGAATAGATGTTTGTAAAGAGATTTGCTGGAGCACAACACCATGTTTCTATTGAGGATATTTTAGTGGATAAAAAAAGACCCAACTAAACTCTAGTAGATTACATCTTAAAACCTTAGCATGAAGTGTGAACCTTAACTATAGGAACAACATGTTATTGAGATTTTACTCAAAAGCATACATGGGCCAGTAGCTTTCATGCTCACAGGACTCACCATCAAGTTCTTCAAGAAATTATTAAGCAAAACCAGCAGTTTACAAGAGGAAGTTAAACATATGGATTCCCAAGAGAAAGCAGAGAAATCCAGGATAACCTTCAAGAAAAGGTCTGGGATAGTGGCAACGGTCGATAAATGAAAACAGCCAATAAAGATACAGGTGGAACATTCTCATCAAAGTTCCCAGCAATCATTACAGCATGCTCAACAACAAACACAATAGTATGGACAGTCCAACCAACAATCATACCCGGCAGGACCATACCGAGTGGAAAGTAGAATGGGTCCAACTCTTTCAGAGCAAAGGAGAAGAGTCTATTCCTTCAATGATGAGGCTGTGTCAAAGATGTTCAGAAACTTGATGAAGAAGCGAGAGTTCACGTTGTCAGAACCAAAGAACCCCAAAGAGGTTGATAAGAAAGGTAATCCCAATTTTTTTCTCTACCATAGAATGTTGGGGCATACAATAGAAGGTTGCTTCATCTTCAAAGATTGACACAAGAGGAACTTTAAGGAAGGAAACATAACAATTATGAAAAAATATTTGAAAGAGCCGGAGAAAGGTTCTGTGAATATGATTTCGGCCGAGCCCATCATTTCGATACATCCATATGCAAACAAAGATGGATGGAGTACAGTTTGGAGCAAGTCATCCAAGAAGATACTGGATCAGATTCAGCCGCTTTAGTTCAAGAGAAGTCACCGCAACTGGAAGAGAAGGAAAAAGAGCGACGTTGTTAAGACTAATAACACAGGGGGTAGGATAGGGGCTGCCTCTGTTAGATTGGTTGTCTCAGATTCGGGGAAGAAAATCCTAGAACCCATGATCATGTATGATTATCTTTTTGCCCCACCAGGGTATTATGATAATAATGATTATGATTTCAGCTACGTTTTGGTTGTCTTTAATGATAACATAACTGACTTTTCTCAATCTAACTGTGATCTCAATTCCCAAAACAATCCTCAAATCGTACTTGAGTCCAATAAACCTATTAATGAGAATGAATAAGACATCGATAATACCAGTTATGATAGTACCGGGAGTGAAGGGCCAATCCTCGAGTGCCATGGTACACCACTTGCCATCAACTTAGATCTCTCCGATGAAGAAAGAATATTAGAATTTTTTTGTATAGCATCTCAGGAAGAAGAAATTAAATAAGTAAATATAAGGAGCGAGAAAGTTATACTTCCGAGAACAACTCCAGTAGATAAAGGAAAACATATAGTAAGTCAAGAAGAGCTACCTCCACCTCTACGAGTGGAAGAGCCACATAACTAAGTGAAAATTGGAGGATTATACAAAGTTCACTACAATTTGCTAGGTCATCTTATGAGGTTTCCGACCAAATTAAGCATTTACGACGGCTCTAATTCTATCAAAGGAGATGAGAGAATCTAGGGTTACATCCTTGCTTGGCCTAGAGATTTGCTTAGCTCAGTTGGCCACCACATCCTTGGATGAAGTTTGTTCATTAAAAGAACACTTTGTGATAACCTTTATGGATTCCGTCCACCGATAGCTTCTAATGGGCAACTCCTCCAACTAAAATAGTGCCAACAAATGATTAATTGAGCGATATAATAAGTTCAAATGAACTTAAAACGTTCCAAAGGGTTTTAAAAGCTCTTTAGGGTTATGCCTCAAATAGTTCTATGATATTTTGGATATTTTGATAGACAACTACACTTATTATTATTTTGCTCAAGAAAACCATCAATTAAAAATTTTAGGGACCCACCAAGTTATGTCTCGAAACCCAATAATTACCCAAATCAATAAAAACGCCCTACACTACTTATCCTATATTAATTAACCCAATGCTCATAGATTTGAGTCTTCACTAAGGTATTTAAATATTTGTGAGCAACTGAGGACATTTGTTTTTGCCACATATGGATCATCGAGCATGTGGAAGTTTGAGGTTTAGGTGGATAGGGCAATGATGGTAATGCTAATATGTGTTAAAATGAGGGATACGATGTGGGATTTTAGAATAGTATCTCCTACCTCAAGGAGTCTAAATAAAATTAGAGGATAAGGACTGATGATACTATTCAAAAACTATTGAGGAGATGATCTCCCCTGATAATCTTAGGTTGCTTGTAGTCCTAGCTCGATCTATGTAATTAACCTGTGGACTACACTACTTTATAAAGCATTTATAAAAATGAAATTTCTTATTCTGCTAAAGAAAACTCTACATGCATGAAGATTAAGTTAGAAAATGAAAGCTCATTAAGGTCCAAGGTTAATTGCTTGGATCAAGGATAGGACTGCCCTTCATAGATTATCAGGTTTGTAGCTCTTAATTAAGGTCACGAAGCACACAGTCCAGCTTTAAGCCCCTAACTTTACCAATGTCTTACACTTAGTTCTGGTCTTCCATATGTGACTATGAGATTTGTTTTGCTTATTTGTGTTTTTGCTATGACCCCTTATCAGATATTCCTGATTACTTTCTTGCACTTTATTTAAATTCCTACAAATATATTAATATTTATGGTGTTAATCATGCAACAATAGTAGAGGCCCAGGTACGTATTTATATTTTATGTAATGCAAATCTACTTATTTACTTTAAAATATTTTCTTAGCTGCACTTATTTATTTTATATGTAAAACAAAACACATTTTAAAAATTATACGGGGCTTTAAAAAAAATAATAATTACATAACACATTCTTTTGAATTTATGGGAGTCTCTCGGATGAGGTAACCTAGAGTTGCTAGCGAGATCTTCCAAGTTTAAAAGAGCTTAACAACTCATTTATACTAAGTAAATTCAAGAGAAACCAATGGTACCGAAATTAGGGAATAGTGGGATCCTAAATTGTTTCATTCTAATCAACTTTAACCCCCCCATAACACTTGAACAACAACAAATCTTGTCACTTAAACTGCAAAACCTTTTGAAACTTGAACCTAGAGTTGTCATTTTGACGAGGAGCTTTGAGCAAGCTGAAGCAAATATATGACAACATTCTACAACAACAAATTGAATCTACAACAACAAATCTATTCTTATAATTATATAGCAAGGCATAGGACTTCGAGGTAGCTCGTAGTCTCGGTTTCTTATGCGACTATTTTATATGCTTAAGCTTTTTTATTCTATATAGTCACAATGATATAAACACAAGTATACGTATGACTCAAGTATATCGCTCAAGTAATATAGGACTTTCTGATTAAGCCCCGAATATTGATCCCACGAGGAAGCGAGGAAATATGCCCTTTGTCAAATTGCAGTCTACTAATATTAGTCCTTAGTTTGGAATGTTTATGAAAATGGTGTTTTATCTAGCAACTACTCCTAAATGTGAATGTTAAATGCAAGGATAGTAACTATTCCCAAATGTAAATATTAATTTTAAAGATAACCCTTTTTGGATGAGTTGGTTCGGAGAAATTTAAGATGTTAAAAACTACTACTCTTATGTAGTGAATTGGATAATGTAAAGGAATGAGATACATTAAATATTGTGTGTGACAAATAGGAACAATTTTAATTTTCTACAATGATTCAGTGTTATAGAAAATCATTGGCTAATCTTAGGTTTAGT
>NW_018240456.1:0-215 GCF_001263595.1 Phalaenopsis equestris | reverse complement strand
AAATCTATTCATCCAAAAGACATGTCTCTTCATTCAAGAGCCTTATCCAAGTGTCTAGATTCATTGAATTGCTTCATGGGGTGTTTGAATCACTTGGGAGCCTTCTAGAACATCAAAAACCGCTAAAAATCTATCCATGACCATCTTGGGCGCTGTCGGCGCCGTTTTGGGCGTTGTCGGCGCCGTTTTCTCATCATTTTCTGCTCTTCAGTGCT
>NW_018240455.1:0-1297 GCF_001263595.1 Phalaenopsis equestris | reverse complement strand
TAAAAAATTATAAATTTTGCCTTATGTTGTCACTTGGACCTCATTCAGACAAGTGACCTCAGTGTCTAATGTTAAGAGTGTTATTTATGTATGGAATATACACACAGTTCTGCGTGCGTTTTTTACAAAATAATCTTCTAATAATTTAGTTATCGGAGGTTATTGAGAGGTTATTGAAGTATAACCTCTCAATAATCCTCTAATAGCCTACTAAAACATTCTGCGGTTCCGCGCTCATATTTACTGTTGTTATTCAGAAGTTTTGTCAAACTATTGTGGGTATTAACTATAATAATGCCAACATAACCCTCCAATACCTCCCGAATAGTCTCTATATGCACACTTCTGCGTGTATATTCCGTACGTAAATATTTTCCCTTATGATGTCATGTCGTGAGGATTGTCAAAAGATGTGCTTAAACCAATCGAACCTGACGGCCTTGCCATGTCTAGCTTAAAACTTTGTAAAGGCTAGCCTAAAAGAGAACAGTTATATATTTTTATTGAATTATTCAATGCTTCAATGTACAAGAACATACCAGAGAAAAGAACAAAATTTTTTTGATGATTTGTTCTTTCAAATAGATATATGAAAATCGATCACTATAACATGAATATTTTAATTTTTTTTTTTATTATATTATGTCAAAGGACAATGGTCTTCTTCTTGCAAGAAAGCTTCCATCTTCATATTATAACAAGAATTAAAATTTAAACGCGACTTTTGAAGTTTTTATGCAGACAAATGCACTTGAAGCGAGGAAATAATATTACATCAAGACTCCGCACGTAAAATTATGTACGGAGTCCAATAAAATCACACCACACACATGAAGATGAGAAGAAAAAAATAGGTCCGGTAACACAAGAGAATATTCCTCCCGTGTTATTCAGACGTTATTGTGTGTTATTCAAGTGTTATTCATGTGTTATTATATTATTATAACACCAGGAATATTCCCAAAACACAATAACACATGAATAACATGCGTGATTTCATTGGACTCCGCACGTAACTTTACGTGCGGAGTCCTGATGTGATATTTTTTTCTGAAGCGAGAGGCGGATATAGAAATTTTTTTTTAAATATGTGCATTAATAAATTTATTAATGTTGAATATTTTGTTTTGAAAAAATAAGGTATATTTTGTTCTAAAATAAAAGTGCACTACATATGAATTTCCTTGAATTTTATTTTATACACATTATAAATTAAATTTTTGATAATTTATAAGTTCATTCTTTCTAGATGAAATATTTTAATTTAGATATTTAAAATAAATCTTAGCCAAAATAA
>NW_018240454.1:0-8136 GCF_001263595.1 Phalaenopsis equestris | reverse complement strand
GGGTCGGGGAGCCTTCTAACACCCTAGGCGTACTATACAACCACCTATATAAAGGTATGTTGAGCCAGCTAGGTTAGAGAAGCACGGGGACTCCTCCTCGCGACATTCAAATATGAATGCAGTTATCTAAAGCGACTCTTAAGTATTGTGGAGGCCAATTAATATATATACAAAAATTGCGATTTTTAGATCCTGAATATTTTAATCCTAAATTTTAGTTATCTTGAATATTTTATTTAGGATTTTATAAAAAAATTAGAAATTTAAGTCCTGATGAGCCTATGTTGCATCGTGAAATCTTAGATCTTAGAAAGAAATAAGAAAAACATATCAGACAAGTGCAGACATGCAATATGATGCAAAAAGCAAAACAAGCCAAATAAAATAATAAAAAGCTGGTGCTGTTGAGGTCGGCAACATATCCCATAAAATAAAAAGAGCGGCCGGACTCGACATATATATGTCTGATCCTAATTTTATACATTAATATAAAAAGCATTAAGATACGGGGCACGAGCATCTGCTCCTGGTCTTCTCCATGTGGTTCCCGCACTAAGTGCCTCGGAGCCTGTGCCCGTATCTTATTTCTGATACCGGAATCTCCTAAACTCTAAAAAGTACATAGAAAAAAAGCCTCAATTGCCTCTCTTTCGAACCCCCCTTCACGCCACCACCATGCTCTAGACTTCCCTCTCTTTTATTAGAGACTGCCTCCCTCAAAAAAGAATTCAAAATTCCCTCCAAAATTCTATCCAAAAATCAACCCTTTTGAATTCCAAAAGATATGTCTATTGATATAAGAGACATATCTCTTCATAAAAGAACCTTCCAAAGTGTCTAGATGCATTTAATCACTCAATGGGGCATTTAGAACAAGTGGTCCCTTTGAAATTTGTGCAAAATTTGTCCCAAACTACCTTAATTCATAAAAAGTCATCTCAGGCGCCTCAGGCACTAGTTCTGGTGCTTCAGGTGCCAAGTTGCTTAAGACCGTGTTGTTGTGGGATTTGGTGCTTCAGATGTCAAATCTGGCACTTCAGGCACCAACTCTCTATAAAATAGCACTTCAGGCACCAATTCTGGTGCTTCAAGCCTCGACTATCTGTAAAGTGGCGCTTCAGGCTCAAGTTCTGTCGCTTGAATCACAAAATTTGCTGTTTTGGCTACAAGTTTCATCCTTTTTGCTACTTTTGCTCCAAATGCCTAAAATTGATATACCTACGATAAAAATATGAAAATACCCTTATTTAAAGTGCAATATCACCAAAAATAAGAATAAAATGTATATTTAAAATAACATATTATTTTGGTGTATTAGTTACACACGATACTTTGTTTTTTCCCTATGAAAAGATAGACAAATTCCACTGGATGATGTTTTCCATAGTGCTACACAAGATGTTGTCGTAAACCCTTTACAGATTCTATCAAATTCCCCTTTTAAATCTCTCTAGAATAAGAGTTCCTACTCCTACCTACTGCCCTTGGAGAATTCTAGTACTTGGAACTTCTTTCCTACTCCTAAGATTGACAACTCTCTGTCTAAACGTTAGCACTCGTAAAATATTTCTCAAAAAATTCCACTCGTAACTGTCTAATATGCAATGCCTAGGCGCCCAATTTGCGGCTCCTAAGCACCGTGTACTTTATCTACCTGAGAAGCTTGTGCACCTAGGCACCCATAACCTGGCACCAAGTTCTTCATCTGCAACACCTTGGTGCCTAAATATGGATTCTTAGGTGTCAGACCACAATCAACACCTTTGCTCCATTTGGTTCCATTTCGCTTTGATTTAGTCCAAATTTGTTCCAATACTCATAACTATTATACCTGCATTAGAAAAATAAAAATACTTTTCATTAAAATGCAATTTTATTCAAAAATATGTGTAAAATAAAGAAGAAAGTAAATATATCCAATGAGATATCACCAATCGACCCAAAGTGCTCAAACGATCATGCGTACCACATGCAATATGATCTACACATGAGTGATGCCACGATTGGCCATGAATATGCAATGCAACCCAATATGGTTGATAGTATGCCAAAATCGTCATAATGACCTTACAGAGGTACATAGGGTTTATGCACTTGGATTTGTGGCATCACCGCTTCCAACTTTGGTGTGACAATGTGGAGGGTTTCCCCCTCCGAATTCTCATAGGGGAAACTCTCCACCTTTCGTAGGGCGGACTAACTACAACGCTTTTTTCACTCTAAGAACACCTACAATCTTATAAGAGGGATTAACTATAAATATTTTCCCGTCCTTTAAGATTGAACTCAACTAATCCATTCAAGAGGGATTAGAAGCGCCAAAGCCGTGAGGGATTCCAACCCGGCGGTATAAAGATCTAAGACTCACGACAAATTGGAGACACTCGGCTCTACTGAGGGTGTTTGGACACGTAGAAAAGATCCTAACCCAAAGGCTTGCTCTGATAAATCGATGATCAATCACATAGGGACGTTGATGTGTTGGCTCGCGCCGGCGCACACACCCGTGTGGGCGATCAAACCCACATGCCTAGACACCACTAAAACCTAGGGCCAGCTAGGAGTTAGGACTTGGCTTCACCGACAAGGAAGGCAACGACGCCAACAAGGAAGAACAGTGGAAGACAAGGGATCTGACAAAGCCAAAATATAAGGACAAGAGTTCCAGCGCACAAAATGTTATCCCTATGATGAGACCTTGTATGAGAGGGCTCTGCTGAGAGAAGATACAGCCAACAAGGAATTGATGGAGAGAGGTGTCGGGGTAGGAGGCATCATGCGAAGAAGGGTGTCACGGCTTTGGCCTTAGGGTGCACCAACAAAGGAGCTTCAGGAAAGGGGACCTGGAGGACTTACCGGCATGAGGAGGAGGCAGTGCCAACGTTCTCCGGCTAGGAGCGCCTGCCGGCGGGTTTCAAGCTCGAACGGCAGACTGCGCGATGGCTAGGGTATTTCGCGAACAGGAGAGGCGGCGGCTGTGTCGTATCTGATAAGGTTGGAGAGGAATGCAATCTTTTAAAAGAAAAGGATAATGATAATAATAATAATTATTAAATTAATCATCAACCAGCGCATTTCTAGCCCAGACGTGTCATAATTTTGAAATGAATGTCCCCCTAAGTAAAATGGACGTTCCGGACGTGCTGACGTGGTCCGTTTTGTCGTCCGGGGTCATCCGAATAAGCTCGCTGGTGGATGGGCCAATTTGAGTCAATTTCGAGTGCGACGCCGCAAATGACACCCGTTGTCTAGACTGAAGACATCCGACCAGAAAAATGCCGACTGGCCTTTGCTTAAGCAAAAGCCAGAGCATAGTAAAGCAACCTCGGTAATGTGCTCCTCAACACACATTGAAAGGTCTCGGGTGAGTCTATGAACTATCAGATGTTACAAATAGGTCTTAAACTATCCTGAGTTATGCAGGTGAACACCCCACACTCGTGACATCCAAAAATGGATGCTAACATAAAGGTAAACCAATACTGTAAGAAAATAAAAACTCAGAACTGTAATAAAGTCTCTTTATTGAAAATAATTCAAGTAAAACTAATTTTTAATTAGGCATCCCTTTAAGCTTCTCCTCACTTTCATATATACTCTTCTTTTCTTTCCTTCTTTTTTTTCTTTTTCTTTTCTTTTTTTTTTCTTTTTGACTTTGAGGACCATTTTTAATTATTTCTCTTCTTTTTCTTAGTGAGGATTACTATATCTAGATCAACCTTTAAAGATTTTGAACTTCAATATTCTCCTCTTAAAGTTAAAAACTCATCATATTCATTTACCTTAATTCTTTGTATTAGTTTTCAAAAATGATTTTGCATAGAGTCTTAATTTTTTTAAGTATAGATCTAAGATCCTCAGTATTTCAAAATGCAATTTTTGTTCTACTTTAAATAATAAAATTATATTCTTATTCTCTTTTACTTAATATATTAAATCTTATAACTAACCTTGTCGGCACTATTTTTGGTGTGGGGTTTGCCCGTAAGAAGCTGTCGGTCATCGGAATTGAAATCCCGTTGCTCGCTTCGGAAGGACGCTTTAAAAAAATTTTATTTTTGAAAAAGATGAAGTCAAACTGACCCCATAATTTTCATAGTTTAAATGAAAGGGCGCTTTACCTCAAATTTTATGTCTATCCCGAAGGATGAACACAGGAATTGAGGGTGAGGCTCGATCAAATAAACTAAAGAAAGCTTTGACATCCGTTTGGTCTGCGAAACCAATATATTGGCCGACAAATTCCCCTATTTAATATAAGGATAACATGAAATCATGTAAGTACTGGAAACAGGTATAAAAAAATAATAGAACTAACTTAACATGTTTATAATAAAAAGAAATTGCTAAGTACATGAGTTTTCTAGACTTAACAAACAGACATAACAACAATAATATAGTAAAATAATTAGTAGTGCAGTAACACAAACAACAAACAGTAATAAATCCAAATTGCAACAAGTTCACAACAACAATTTCTACACTAAAGAGTTTAGAGCATCTATCACAACTACAGAAACAAAACATACAATAATCAAAACAAAGATACTAATCATCATCATCTCCTTCTGCCTCCTCCATATAGTCCTCTGGATGATAGTCCAAAAATGAAGGACTTGGTGGAAACTGAACATTATGATCTCCTCATATAAAACTCACCAGAGATGTATTGAAACTTGTATCATAGTTATGTTTGAGTTTCAAGTATCCCTAGACATGGTCAACCTTATAATCAATATCAGTCACTTTAGCTTGAAGATATGCTAAGTCATGTGTTAAAGACTGATAATCACTGCGAAGATCTTCTAGAGTGGCTGAAGATTGAGCAGCAGTACATGAAGTAGATGGTCTGGAGGTAGAGGTTGAAGGAATATCTGAACTTCCTACCCTAGACCTCATTCTAGCATGCATCTCATATACTTTAACATTGGTTATGCTAATTGGTTTAAGAGGTTGCACTTGTTCTTACCAACACTCATATCCTACTTCTGATTGCTTACATAAAATAAAAATCAGGACAGGGAAAACTAATCCTTCAGTGGATCCACCTCTAGAAGAAATATTTTGATAAATTATAGACCCAATATTTATATTGTTCATCCGTTGAATGTGAAAATTCAATGATGCTCTCTTCTTGGTCACTTCGCTAAGTTGGTTAGTAGGAAGAAGTCATGCAGAAATAAAATAGTGTCATGCCTTAGAGGGTGCATTTAACATTGAGGTAGAGAAGTTTACCTTGTGATTGTTCTTAATTTTCCGAACTTCTCTTCCGTTAGTCAGAAATGCAATCACCTCATCTGACTACGATTTAGTAGGCTCAAATGAAAAATAATCACAGTTCGGAACATTAGGCCACTGGTACAGAGCATTGATGCGCTCAAGAGTAACTTCCACTCTTCTTCCTCGAACATAAAATTGATCATCAAAAGCTTGAGGGAAATTGACATAAAATTCTTGAATATTAGAAATTACTATCACAACGGTGAAATAAAAGAAACTTTCCCAATGTCGGGCAATAATTAGGCTTTCAACCACTCCCCCGAGATTGAAGAAAGCCCTCTTTCGAATCAATTTTTCTATAACCAAGAAGATTGTAGAAAAAATGGCTGTGCGGTATCGCGCCGCATACCCACCGCCCTCCCAAACGCTGAATTAATATTGGTGAACTTTCCAAAACCAAACTCAAGTCTTCCTTTTCCTCTCTTAGTTTTAATAGCCATAATTTATAAAATTCTATAAAAAATCCACACAAATTCCAAACAATATTCTTAAACCCCCCAACAACTTTTTTCAAAGGTAAGAAACTATTTACTATGGATTCTTCGCTCATTTCTTCCTAAAAAAATCCAAAATTATGGCACATAAGCAATGTGAGATAAATCCATGGTGAAAAGAAAAAAAAATTTCCATTAAAGTGAAGCTCTTACCTTGAGGAGATCAAATTTGAAGTTTTCAAACAAAGAAATCGCCCCAAAAACCAAGATTTAAGAAGTCATAGGAAGCCCCCACACAGTTTTTCACGAAAAATAGGAAGAATAAGGTGAAGGTTTGGGCAAAATCATGTTTTTAACCCAGATTTGTGGTTCAATTGAACTGGTGCTTAAGCGCCAATTATGGCGCTTAAGTGCCAAGCTCTCGGGTTTCTGGCGCTTAGGCGCCAGTGTCCAGAATTTGATTTATCATTTTTTTATCAAAATTTCACAACAAGCACAACATACCAAGGCATTAAAAACCCTAGTAAGCCAAATTTAACATATTTAAACAACTTCCAACACCTAATTTTCATAAAACACAAACGATCACTTATCTTTAAATATAAATCCAATCCCCATACAAACACTAATATACATAACTCACAACCTTTAAACAGAAATTCTAAATTCACTCACAGACTATTAAACATACAAACATTCAAAATATTAGAAAGCCTACAAGCACACCACAGAGCTAATGCTCAATAGAACTGATCTCGACTTTCTATATAGATGTAAAATGCGATGTATGTGATTATATGTTTAATTTCCTTAATAGTTATTATTAATTTGCAACAAAGTCAAAAACTTGATCCAAAGCAAAAACTAGGTAAGTTTTCTACTATGAAACAAATAAGAATACAATTATAATATTTAAATATGAGATACTACGGAAGTATATGTATCGTTATCAAGTATTATAAGACTTTTTGATTAAGCCCCAAATATCGAACCCACAGGGAGATTTGCAATATGCACTTTAGAAAACTAGAAAGTTTAGAAATTTTAGATGGAAAAAATTTACATAGCAAAATATACTTACTTAAACTTAAGATACTAAAATAGGAATGCAAATTCGTTTCTTTTTGTAATTTGTGGTTTATGAAAATAAATTAAGCAACTAATTAACTTAACTAAATATTTACAAGATGAAGGCACTATAAGAAAAATATCTTTTTCTTATTATGAATCAATAATAAGTAAAAAAATTCTATTGTGAAAATATTCTAAATGTGTTGTGCCGAATATGAGCAATGATATTATTTACCCTTACTGGAGATGCTATAAAGAACATAAGCTAATTTATAGTTTGAATAATCTTGAAGACCGGTTAGGTAGGGAGGATAATAGCTCTCACTTTAGAGTCCTCTCTTCTCCCTCTACCTGGGAGCTAACATCTCGTATCAAAACCTAAATCTATAAATCAAATTGGGGGTTTTAGCATGTCAATCTAAAGTCCTCTAATTCTACACCCGTGAAAAGTTTATTTCTCTATTTATTTGCACTCAACCCCATGAGCTACATTCTCATCCGTGAAATCATACTACATTCTCATTCATGAAATCAATATGTGATTCTAACCATTTGTTGAATGAGGCAATACTATCTCAGATTTTACATGTTCTTACAACAAGTATTAGCATCTTAATTGGTGAAATCAAGAAGTAAATGAAGTGCAAGATTTTCAAATCATACAACTTCTTCCAACATTGAAGCCTTATACTTCACACAACTTCCTTTCAACGGAAAATTACTCAAATTTCATGGAGAAAATACAACCACACATGAGTTTAAAAGTAGAAATCATGCACACAAAAAAGATATCTAAATTAAAACTAAATGTAGACACGAAGATAAACACCTGTCTCAAATTCTCTCCACAAAATGTCTTGAAGTTCCTTTAAATTCTCCTCCTTCTCTCACAATGAAAACTAACACTCAAAATAAAATTAAATAAAGTAAAGGTGGTCGACGGTGGCAATGGGCTATAAGTTTGATGGATGGTTGGCCTCTTGGCTGTTCCAAGTCTTCTTTAATAAAAATTCAAAAGGTGTCTTAGTGTCCCTTTAAACTGTGTCTTCATTCAACGAATATTCTAAAAATTGCATTTTGAGCCAATTGAATGAATTTTCGTGTTCATGTTCGCGTTCATGGGATATTTCCCATATTTTTACCAATGGTTGCTTCAAACACTTCTTCAAAACTTTGTACAAATTCAATGAATCAAATAACTACTTTTGGCACTTAAGCGCGGGACACCTGATGCTTAGGCGCGAGCCTTTGATACTTAGACGTCAGACCTAGGCGCTTAGGCGCCCCGATTAATATTTGCTCCAAATTTGACCCTCTTTCACTTCTTTTAGCATTTTTCATCCATTTGATT
>NW_018240453.1:0-514 GCF_001263595.1 Phalaenopsis equestris | reverse complement strand
CTGTCTAAAATTAACATCTATGAAGTAGTCACATCGTATAATGTAATTAAAATTTTGAAATTTCAACACATATTTTCCCACAAACATTTTTTTTAACTCTTAGATATTTATGTCAAAAAGTAATGGGGTGATTAAAATGTTCGAAAAAATTGATTTAATCAAGCACAAATATTAATATAATTTACATATTTTAAATTGCCAAGTATTCATGTAAAAAACTTTCAAACTTGGCATTACATTGTTAAAGTATTAACACTTAAAAAGAAAATAACGTATATAACATGGTCACAGGGCCCTTAACAAATTCTTGTTTGAAGCCCTTAATATATATATATTCATCAAAATATTTTTTCTATGAGGAGGGGGGTAACTTCATCAAAATCCTTGTTTGAATTGTTTGAAATGTTTGAAATGTTCAAATTTTTCAAATTATTCGAATTGCTTAAATTATTTGAAATCTTGCAAATTTGTTTGTATTACTCAAATTATTTGAAAATCTTTCAAAAACTTAAAC
>NW_018240452.1:0-1440 GCF_001263595.1 Phalaenopsis equestris | reverse complement strand
CAACTGTACGGCCATCCCAAGAAGAGTCACTTCCTAACAAACTCAATCTGTTTTTGAGGCTATATTTTGTCGAGCACAGGGATACAAATGAACCCAAAAAGGATCGAAGCAACCATAAGCTGAACTGCGCTTCAATCTTTTTACCAAGCTTCGACAATTTTTGGGGCTAGCCTCCTACCAAAGATTCGTTCGCAGCTCCAGCACTATCACTGCCCCCCTCATAGAGTTGTTGAAACAAAAAAAATTCACTTAAACAATCACAGCCTAGACCAGCTTCGACATCTTGAAGGAAAATGTCAGTCAAGCCCCAGTTCTTGCCTTACCTGATTTCAACCAACCATTCAAGGTCGAGTGTATCGCTTTCAACGTAGGCATCGACATTGTATTAAGTCGATGCGGTCATCCCGTAGCTTATTTTAGCAAAAAATTAAATAAGGCTAGACAAAAATATTCCACTACGACAAAATTTTATGTCATTGTTAGAGCATTAGAACACTAGGAGTTCACCCTCTTCACGGATCTCTTTACGATTCTTTTCACGGATCATGAGGCTATAAAATTTTTAAATTATCAAAATAAACTCAAAGGGCGTCATGCTACGTTGGTAGAATTTCTAGCGTCCTTCCAATTTGTACTCAAGCTCAAAGCTGAAAACCAGAACTGTGTCGCGGACACTCTGAGCCGTTGCCACCTTCTGATCACATCCTTGCAGCTGCGCGTCGTAGGCTTTGAAGATAAAAGATTTATATGAAACCGATGAAGACTTCCAAAAAATCTGGGAACGGTGTTGAGAGAAACATCGCGGACAATTCTACCAAATGTACGACTATTAGTTCCTCCACACCAAATTGTGCACTCTCTGATGCTCACTATGTGAAACTATCATCCAGGATAACCACAGTAGCGGATTAATGGACCCTTTTGGTAGAGATACAACTCACAATAGTGAAAGAACATTTTTTTTGCCCCGATTAACACGAGATGTAGAGCGACACGTCTGACAATGTAAGGTCTGTCATATCGCCAGAACAAAGCCAAAATATAGGATTGCACACACCTTTGTCGGTACCTGAAGTGCCTTGGTTTGATGTAAGCATGGACTTTATAATAGCACTACCACACACACAAAGAAAAAAGGGCTATCTTGGTTGTAGTTGACCAATTCTCAAAGATGACATATCATCGTCTGCCCGGACATTAGATGTGTCTCATATTGTCGATTTGTACATCCGCGAGATCGTCTGACTTCACGGCATTCTTAGAACCATTACTTCCGATCAAGACGTTAAATTATTGAGCCACTTCTAGCGGACCCTCTAGAGCAAATTAGACACAAAACTCCAGTTTAGTTTTGCAACATATGGTTAGACTGAAGTAGTTAATAGGAGTTTTAAGAATTTTCTTCGTTACTTCGTAGGTAAAAATATCAAAAAGTGGGAC
>NW_018240451.1:0-384 GCF_001263595.1 Phalaenopsis equestris | reverse complement strand
TTAGCTCCCCAACCACTCAGTCGACATACACCACCGATCACTCGAGCCCTAGCGTGAGTTTGCGTCGTGTTTGTTGTAATTTTCCTTTCTAATGATCTGATTGTCACTACCTATTTGTTTCCGATAATAATATATATTTTTCCTAACGTGGTTCGAGTTAACGACAGTATCATTTGATATCATATTCAGCCTAACCTTACTCTTTTCATAGTGTTTCCCTAGCATCTCCCAGGGGGTTTTCGCCTTCTTCCCCCTACCACTCCAAACCCTAACCATGACATTAAGGGAATACATGCTCAGGCCTACCCGAGAAGAGATACACCGAGAGATTTGTCGACTTCAGTGGAGTCTTGTTGATATTGAGGATGAAACATAGGGGGAGAT
>NW_018240450.1:0-333 GCF_001263595.1 Phalaenopsis equestris | reverse complement strand
GGACCAGCATATTGAACATCTAAAATGAGTCCTCATATGACTCTATTGGTTTAACATGACTTCATGACTTACTTGCCCATTTTAGCCCAAAATCACCAAATGACTGAAATACCTCTACAACCCTAATTTTTGCCAAAAATCCCAAATTTACCCAAAATACCCAAATTTGTCCAAAAGTTATTTCAAATCACTCACCACTACCTAAATTGACCAAAACTCACCAAAATCACCAAATTCCCAAAAAACCCCCAAAATTGCCAAAAATTCCCCAAAAATCCAAAATCATCCCAAATATTTTCAATTTCAATTTTGAACCATCACATTGACTTAATT
>NW_018240449.1:4474-6901 GCF_001263595.1 Phalaenopsis equestris | reverse complement strand
AATGTATTTTAGATATTTTGGTCTTATCTTTTGATGGATTGGGAGCAATTTAGGTGGAAGTTAAGGAGTATGAGGCCATGAAGATCGATAAATGGTTGCAGGTAGCTAACAAGATCCACCGGGTTTTTTGACTAGGCCTATGGGTTGAGGGCAGCCCGATGGGCTCTCGCTATAGTCCCAACCCGAACCCGCATAAGCCCGAATGGCCTGCCCATGTGAACCCGGCCCGAAAAAAATTTATATTTCAAATTTTAATGTAAAATGGCAATTTCTGTAGGATTTTGGTCGTATTAAAGACTATCATGCAATGCATACAAGAAAAATATTAACATGCGAAATATTTTTTTATTCATTCTTTTTTTTTTTGTTAAGGCTTGCGGGCTAGCCTGACCCATTTAATGGGCGACACTAGCTATGAAATTGTAAATAGAAACGAGGCTCAAGCTCGTTTTTACTGTTTAAAGCGAGAATAAACACAAGCCGCACCAAGCTTGGCCCGCCCAATGCCCAGGTCTAGCTAGAACCATTAAACATATAAGTTTGAACTAGAGTTTTGGCATGTTAATATAACTATTATAATTTTATTTCTTTTTCTGTATGGTTGTTACTTGCTAGACTATTTGTTAATAGGGAGGGCGTTAATTGGAAGGGAGTAGTTTATATATTAGTGTTGTGAAAAACGGCGGTAATAAAGCGAAAAATTGGATCGAGAAAAGTTTGTAAACCAGAAAATAACAGCGGAAACATGCAGATTTACGTGGTTCAGCAAATTGTCTACGTCCACGGAGTTGTAGAAAATTTTATTACTTCGAGAAATACACTCGTCGATCACTTCGATGATTACAAGAACACTCTTTCTCTCTCCTCTCCTCCTGTCCTTATCTCTCCCTCTACCCGAGAGCTTCAAACCGAAGAACACAGAAGAATAACCTGAAAAACTATCAATGCCTAAGAGGAAGCCTAAGAAATCAAATCCCGAGAGAGATAACAAAGGAAGCTAGTATGCTTATTTATTAATTTAATCATGTCAAAAGAGTACAAAGGAAGCTAGTATGCTTATTTATTAATTTAATTATGTCATTAGAGTCATTAAGGAAGTAATCAAATAATTAATGAAGATCATTAATTGTTTTCTTTTCTCTTCTGCAGCAAATCATATAAAGAATTAAGAGCAATTAATTTCGAGTTTTAAATCCAATTTACTGTCAAACATGAGAAAATGTCAATTTGAACAGTGAACTGGTTTCCATATTCACAACAACTAAGTGGATCGCATGGGCCCAATAGACCGAGCCCATTGCCCATACTCTTAATTTCTCGACTCTAATCATGTTAAGTATACTCATTAGTCGTACTTTTGAATGTCGCAAGCTATAGAGTTTTTGGCCACCCAAAAAGTCCTAGCGAGTACCTCTGAAGTAAGCAACATTCAAGTAAGTTCCTTCAACCGAGCTCACCAATCTTAAGCCTTCAGGTGAGCTCCTCTATCCCCCAGTTCTTTTACTAAACTTGCCTGTAGTCGTGGGATAATTCAACTGAACTCGTCGACAGCTACGTGGCCGCATCACCAAGCTCGATGAATAGCTTTTTGAGACAGATGGAATATAACTCTGTCCTATCATCATGTATATATCAATTTATTGGCAACCTGAAATCCATGTCGAGGATTTTACCGACGAAGAGTCCACTGAGACTCTGTATAATACATCTCCGTATAATACATTCGATAGTGTAATTTCTTACTTATTTTTGTGACTTCTATGCAGGGACATAGGCTTCATGGAGAAGCTAAAATGTTTTTTTTTTTTTTTAATTGCACATTATAACATTTTAATAACCAAATATTTAAAGATAAAAATCTTCATAAATTTTTTTTAACATGTAGCTAAAAATTAGATATTGTGCCTATAAATTTTATTTCTCTTAGTTTAGATACATAAAATTACAATTTTGTCCTTGGTTTTCAACTAACGTCTCTAACTGCGAATAAGAATTTATTGTTAGACTAATATGTAAAGTCATGAGTGAACCGAAATCAATTTATATTATAAAGAGAAAGAGGCATTCACATATATACCCAGACTTAGATAGACAAGCCATGCAGAATGTGTTGGCATCATTTTTTTTTATTTATGATGTTATGTGTGTCCAGGACGTCGATATTACTTAGGACGGACGCTCGTTGGACCACGATTTCGTGCGCGAGCTAAAAATGTGTGAATTTTTATTTTTCGTCCCGAGTACTAAAATAAGTGGTCCGAACGACCCCAGACGACGAAACGGACAGTGCGGTTGCGTCCGGAACGTCGAATTTACCTAGGGGAGAAGTTCATTTTGCTACGATAACATGTTCGGCAAAAAGAAGACGGAGAGATAATAATAATAATAATAATAATAATAATAATAATAATATTATTATAATATAAT
>NW_018240449.1:0-2208 GCF_001263595.1 Phalaenopsis equestris | reverse complement strand
AGATTATAGCAATCTGCACTGAATATTTTCTCCAGCCATGGCGAGTCTTACTCTTTATTTCTTGCACATATATTGCTCAACATGCAACCATTTTTTTTGTAAGATCGATGGGCACAATTTCACCCTTTCATTGCTTTCATTGCACATATTCAACCCTACCTTCAATAAATATCACTCCAATAAATTCTTTAATTTTTAATTTTTATTTTTGCCACAAACTTATCTTAATATATGGTATAAGAAAATTTAATATAAAAACCAAAATGCTTCGAAAAGTAACCACCAAGTCATAAGCAAATTCAGCAATAATCTGCCAAATAATTTAGAATTATTTGTTTCTCTATAAACAAATGTAAGGCTGTATAATTTTTTATTTTGTTTGAAGTAAAATTAAAATAATATGTTTCAAATTATTGTATGAATTATTGATGGTGACAGTGAGATGGGAGGTGGCGGTGATGGTGGCCGACGGTGGTGGCAAGAGGTGGTGGTAACTATCGGTGGTTGCTGACTGTGGTGACCAATGGTGGAAGTCAGCAGTGGTTGTGGCTAGCTGCGATGCCTGGAGGCTGGACAGATAGAAGTAGCAGACATGGTTGACTGAGGCATTTGTAGGAGTTGATTATACGGGGTGGTGGCTAGTAGTGGTGATGGATGTGTTTCACTGAGGCAGTTGTCAGGGTTGGTTGAGGCCGGTGATGGCAGTGACTAGTGGAAATGCTTGGAGATAGTTGGGACTAGCGGCAGTGATGGCTTGTGGAGGTGACCGAAGGTGGCGACTAGCGGTGGTCGAAGCTGGAATTCAACTAAATTCATTGAATTTCAAATACAAAGAAAACATCAAAGGCTTGAAACCTTAAAAGTCCCGCAAAAGAATGCATTACTGCCAACCAAACAACCCGCAAAAGTTATGCTGCTAGACATGCATCTTACTTTCTCACAACAATAAAAATCAGGCATTTACATCCATATAACGCAATTCTTATATATTTATATATTTAGCACCAAAACTTTCATATTTACATACATACACTCAACACTCAAATCATTGACATCACATCAAAAATACTGCTATCAATAACTTTTTAAAAGTGAAATATACACGTTCATGCATAAGTTTCTAATACAAAACATGCTATAAATGTATGTATCAAACTTTAGGTCTCAGACTTGTAAACTCATAAGAAATGTGTGGTATGTATTACTATGTCCTAAAATGCACAGATCCAGATGCAGCAAACATGACAGAAAAATGTGTTAATCCTTTGAGCAATTGCAAGAATAATGTTTAACTTTTCAATAAGTCAACTGATCAAAACATAAATATGAATATTATGCTACAACAATAACGATAACAAAATTTTTATCCCACTAAGTGGGGTCGACTATATGAATCATTTTTTCCATTGAGTCCTATTTAATTGTAATAAATTAAGATCATTTTTTATACAATATGCCCAAGTCATTCTAGGTTTACCTCTGCCTTTCTTAACATAGGTTGAATCTAAAACATCTACTCTTCTAATATAATCATCAAATGGTTGACATTTAATATGACCAAACCATCTAAGATGACTCTCTCTCTAATTTTATTTGTCACCAGAGCTACACCTGTTAGAAACGGTGGAGTCTGGTCCACTATGCTTGGGCGGTTACTTTGCTTTGGAGAGTCACATCTCTTCACAAATAATCACTTCCGTCTTTCTTTTTTGCTGCGTCTGTCGTGAAAGTTCCTTCTTGTTCGTGATAAAAGCTTCGGATGACTTTCCTTGGATTTGTAGTCACGCTTTAAGTTCTTCTTCGATTTTCCTCGGGATAAAGGAAGGTGCAAGAAGTAGTTCCTTGCGGTGAAGGAAGAAGAAAGAAGAAGATTGTTCTCCCTAGATTTCTTATTGGTGGCTTGTGGTAGAAGAAAATTTGGGTTTATTTCTCTTGTAAGTTTGTCTTCTTTGGTGTATCTTGGTGTATCTCGATATAGAGAGAGAAGAACTTAGAGAGAAGAAGAGAGAGAGCAATGAAGTGCGAGAGATTCCTCTTGTAAGTCGAGATGATCGACTGGTGTAAATTCTTCAAGTAGTAAAATCATTTGCAACTCTGTGGACGTAGTCAATTTATCGAAACACGTAAATCTGTGTGTTCCGTCGTGTTGTTTTTTTCTGGTATGATTGTTCTAGTTCTATTTTTCACTTCGTCGATCGTTCTCCTGTT
>NW_018240448.1:0-2076 GCF_001263595.1 Phalaenopsis equestris | reverse complement strand
AAAAAAAAAAATAAAATAAAATAAAATAAAATAAATGAAAAATTCGTCCAAATATTCATATAACATCAAGCCAATTTTGGATCAAAATACACGAAATAATTGAAGTACAATTTCTTATTAAGATTTTCACCTCCAAAAATAATAATAATTTCCAAATTACAATTAGTGCACAACCCCCACACAAACTGAAATTACAAACCAAACCAGAAGAGAACTCGGCAGCAATTATAATTAATCAAAACAGCAATAAGAAATCTCCCTTTTAATTTGGCTCGGAGAAGAAGCCGTTCACAGACGGCATGATTTGAGGTGATTTATTCCGCACGTATTTTCTCAGGCCGTGTTCTGCATATTTCTCCCCTTCCGCATGATTATCGAACACTCCGGCTTTTCTATTTTCCTTGAGAACCCTGTTTCATTAATTAAATTGGTTATACAAATTTATTTATATATAATTAATATTGTTTAAAAATATGGATGATCTCAATTCTATTAAGGGTCCTTTTGGGGCAGCTTATTTAGTGCGATGTCGTTTTGAAAACGCCTAGACTATTTGGGTAAAGTGTGTTTTGGAAGCTTATGCATTTTAAAAATGCTGAAAATAGTCTTTTTCACACTACACCTATCTTAGATGCGGTGTCTGACTTTTCCAAAATAATAAAATTTTATAATACTCACCGCACATAACTTATCAACAGATTATTTTTAATCTGCTTATCACCAGATTATTCAATAAGCTCAGGAAAAAAAACTCATAAAAATCACTCTATTTAAGTGTTTTTATTTGGATAAAAAATCATATAAATATGTTCAGATCTTATTTTTATTTAAATTTGTCTTAAAATCATTATGTTTTTTAAGATATATGTTACATAAGAAATTTACCAGATTTCAGAACTAATTAGAATTAATGTATTCCGGTATGTTAATTTGTTAGATTAGTGTTAATTAGATATAAAATCATCTAATTAACAGTAAACCTACGCATTTGCATGCCTAGCATATAATTCTTAATGTATTTCGCTTTAAAAAAAGATGAAATTTTAGATTTGAGATACATAAATTATAAAAAGTATGTAAATGCCCCTGAATAAAACATACTCTTAAAATCGATCATACCTGACTTCAGGATTAGTCGTTATGTTCCTCATCAATTGCAGAGCACAAATACCTACAGCTGTTCCAACTGCTACAAATAGCGGATAGACCTAACCATTCAATCAAAACAATAACATCAATAAAACGCCAAAATCTTCCCCAAATTTTATATATCCACAAATAAACCTAATCTGAAGCACAGAAAAAAGGAAAATTCTAAGAATAATTGGATACCTCAGGCCTCAACCATCTCTTCACTGAGGCCGAAGCCATTAAAGCCACGTAAAAGCGAATAGCAGCAAAGAAGAGGAGAGGAGAGGGAAGGAGGAGGAGACGGAGAACATGAAACAAGCTATTGCTGTAGAGGAATTATAAAACTTGATGAGAGAGAAGGAGGTTAATATTAGCACGCATGCCGTTTCGAATTTGGCTGGCTTTGGAGTCTGAAGAACACGCGTTTTCTTCTATTTGAGAAACCCCGGGTACTGGGAATAGAAGAGGACTCGCTTTGATGTTGTGGTGGGGAAGTTGCGGATGGTGGGTGAGGATTGGGGGCTGGTGGAATTTGGCTGCCCAGCTTTTGGTTTCCTTTTTCAGCTGGACACCAACGTGTCTAGATTCAAAATTCTAGATCCCATGGACTTTGGGAAAAATATTATTTTCTGTTAATTTTTTTTTTTGTTGGGAAAGGAATAAATATTGCACGTGTTGTTGAATAGGGCTGTCAAAGAAGCTCATTGTTCGCGAGCAGTTCATGTTTGATTTGTCGAGGAGTTCGTGTTCGGTTCGTTCGATAAATAAACGAGACGAACATAAACAATTTTTTTCGCTCGATTAGTTAAACGAACCAAACACGAACAATTTTTTTTAGTTCGTGTTCGAATATTTATTGTTCGAAATATAAAATAATTTAAAATAAATATATATAAAAATTAATGGTATCTTAAAAAAATAAATTTTATAAATTATAATATATAA
>NW_018240447.1:0-837 GCF_001263595.1 Phalaenopsis equestris | reverse complement strand
TTTTTTTATTTCATACTTTTAAATACATGTATGATTATGAAAGCTAAAATTTAAGCGGAGGCAGCGAAAAGATGACAGGTACACATTGAAATGTTATTTATCATCATTTTATTACTGTAATCTACCACTACTTTAACATAGTATGCATGCTTGGTTGAAATAACTTTCAAAAGTCAAAATAAACAATTTTTAAAATTAAGATAAATATTTTTCAAAATTAAACATAAACAATTTTTTCAAAGCAAATAAAAGAACATAATAAGTCCTTTTGAATTTACTGTAGTCCCTCGGATGAGGTAACCTATGTTGCTAACGAGATCTTTCTAGTTTAAATGAGCTTAACAACTTATTTAGACTAAGTAAATTCAAAAGAAAATAGTTGTACCAGAATGAGGGAACCTTGAGATTCTAACCAATGTTCTCCAATGAACTTTAACCCCCCCCATAACACGTAAACAATAAAAAAAACTTGACACTAAAATAGTAAAACCTTAAACCTTAAACCTAGAGTTGTCACCTCTAAGAGGAGCTTGGAGCTAACTCTATGGATAGCATGACAAGAATGTACAGAAGAACAACTTTGAGATAACAAACCGGTCAACAACAGTAAATCTTTCCTTAGAATTAAATAATAAGCCATAGGCTTTGGAAGTAGCTTGTTTAGTACGACATAAATCATCAACTTATATTTAGGCCTTTGAGAATCATGTTGTGTAATTTAAGCCCTAACTAGTTTTAGGCTCTGAGGTTATCTTTCATTTCAATGAAAACCCACTTGATCTTCCAACCTATTTGTATGGCTGTGTCATGCAAGTGTAAGCCCTAAATAATAAAACT
>NW_018240446.1:431-1164 GCF_001263595.1 Phalaenopsis equestris | reverse complement strand
AACTTAATTTTTAGCCTATTTTAAATATTTGAATATATAAAAATCCATAAAAATCATAAAAATAATAAAACTCATGGAAATGTTCTAAATTGCTTCCTAATCACTTAAGAATAATTAGAATATTTTTTCTGATTTTATAAATAAAGATATTGAATTTCAAAGCTTAAAAATATTTTTTTTTAAAAAAAAAGCTAAAAATGAGTTTTCATTATTCCAATAAATCAAGAAAAAAAATCAAAAAAATATGAAATTTGCTCCTCTGAGTTCTCTAACCTCAAAGAGATTTTTCAAAAATAGAAAATTTAATTTTTACCTCCTAAAATATTTTATTTTTATCAAATAGCCCAGAACTTACAATAATTATAATAAATCATAGAGAATTCAAAAAATTATGAAATTTTATCCAAAGGCTTATCTGGTCTAGGTCTACCTCCAGTAAACATTTCAAGGGATTAGAGTTTACCTTAATCAAGTTAGGAATTTTCTTTGAAAAATATTATTTTTGCATGAAAATAATTATATAAATTAAATTAAATTTTGAAAAATCATATTTTCTCCTCTAATATCTTAATTGACCCATGAATGAGATAGGATAAAAATTTGAAAGTCATTTGAATTGAATTTGACAAATTATGAGGTGTTAGAGCCTTAGGGGCAAATGTCTAATTTTGGAAATTTTGCCTTTATTAACATTTAGGCTTAATTCAAGGAGGGAAAATGGGTAACCTCTAAT
>NW_018240446.1:0-267 GCF_001263595.1 Phalaenopsis equestris | reverse complement strand
ATAATTAATCAATTTAAAAATCCCTATTTTGGTTTTTCAAATAGAATCCAAATCATGAATCATGACCACTTAAAGCTTAACCCTTTTCAAAACAAATTAAGACACTCACTTAGGTCTTAAGGGCTTAGTGGTGACTTAGGCTAAATCAAAAAATTGATTAAATAAGGAATAGAGAAATAAACATAATTAAATCAAACATCCTTGAAACAAAACTAAGCTCAATTAAGATTACAAATTTTGCTAAGTGTTCAAATTACATTAACTTGC
>NW_018240445.1:0-269 GCF_001263595.1 Phalaenopsis equestris | reverse complement strand
AGAAAGTGTCATTGGAGGAAGTTATTTTGCAAATCTGAAATCAACTGCAAAGTCAAGGTACTACTACAAGAAATATTAAAAACTAGTTGGGGTAGATTACCAACTCGCTTAGCAATCATCCTCATGGAACTCTTCCTAGCAATACCGAGATTAGCCATAAAAAGAAGAGTAGTGAGCATATTAAAGCTATGAAGTTAAGGAGCATATTAAAACTATGAAGTTAAGGAGTGGAAGAGAAGATGTAGTTCAGAAGAATCTTGAGTTTGAGA
>NW_018240444.1:0-2466 GCF_001263595.1 Phalaenopsis equestris | reverse complement strand
TGGTCGATCGACCACCTTGGTCCGACCAGACTCCATCGCTCAATCGATTGATCACATAGATCTGACCAGCTCCCTAGGCCCAGTCGGACGACCATTAAGGTTTTTCAACCGCCCAGGTCCAGTCTACCAATCACTTTGAACTAATTGGTCATCCCGACCCGGTTGAAAAATTTCCTTGGTCTAGTCTACGACCCCAGCCAGACTGAGCTTTTTGACCACTCCAATTGACCCAACGGGTTAAACAACTGATTCTACTTGGATAGTGTGCATTTTGCATGTGCATTAGTACTTATTGCATGACTTTACATCAACACATTCGTCACTTGCACTCTTAATGCACACCATTGAGCACATACCCTCATATGCTCGTGATGAGTATTTTTGTCTCCCAATGACAAATTACTCTATATATTTGCTTCGTGACATCCTTATGTCACTTAGCATCATGTACTTGTGCACTTCCACATGATTATCTTGCATGACATTTTGCATGTCTATGACTTGTATGTTTGAAGTTGTGTGCATTTAGATTTGTGCCCTCACGCACTTATCCCACATATTTACACGTCATGTGACCGAACAACTTGCATATCAAGCCTAGATGGAATTTAATTCTCCCCAATGAGAATTACTTAACCTTCTCTTTTTACGACGCCGAATCAGACTTTTGTAGGTCTCCCTTCGGGTCATTGCCTCCACGGCTTACCCACCCATTTGAGTCACTGCACACAACATATACTCAACCTTTCGGGTCACTGCCTCAACGACACACCCTTTTTTTGGGTTGTTGCCTCCACGACACACCCATTCTTCGTGTCGCTTCATCCACGACACACTCTTTGTGCCGCTCCATCCACAACACACCCATTCCTTTAGCCATTGCCTCCATGGTACACCGAACCTTTCGAGTCACTGCCTCCACGACACTTCCTTTGGTTCGCTGCCTCCACTGCATGCCGGCTCCTTAGTCACTGCACGACACACTCCCCACCACTTTTACCATATGTTGCTTGCATTTGCATGTGGGCATGATAGCGAGCCAAGCGCGATGTCTTAACAAGTATTGTTTGTTGGGTCGATTACGTCAAGAAATGCAAGTTATCACATCGGGATTAACACAATGTGCTAAGGATCCAAGAGATCTAAATTTATTCACCCAACATGTTACATGTATGCATTTAATGAACTTTTATTTTAAACTAAGAAAAAAATATTTTTTTACTTATTACATCTGCCATAATTTTAAAATTATGCATGTAGTAAACTAGGTCATATATAACGCCAACACTTTTCAAAATTCATGCTGGGTGACACCCTTTATATCTCTTGGATATTTAGGACGGGGCCAATGTGACGATCCCGTCAAAGTAATATGTACCCAGAGATTTTACCCTGTGCACATAGATGCTGGTTAGGACACTTCTCTTTATATGGTATGTTAGGCTAGGACTAGAGTGCTATGTGGTATTTTCGACGTTTGTGGCTATTATTCTAGTCATGTGTCACTTTTGTGATTTTTGGTATGCTTGTGTGTGTCTGTTTTAATATACATGGAAGTATATTAGGGTGGTCTTCTGTAAGAGGTCATGTCATATATATACACACAGACTGGTACAATAAAAAATGAGCAATGTAATAATTATTATAATGATTTTGCGCATGCGCTACTTAGCTCCCCCACCAGGCATGGCTCAGATAAGTTGCATGCTTTTTTGGTTTTCCCATTGACATTGTCTTCGTGCAGGTTGACTCATTTTTTATCTTTTCTAATTTACTTTTCAGAGTGCTATGAAGAGCCTGTATTACAAATAAGGTATGGGCAATGGTTTTGAGGCCCTAGATGGATAGAATCACTTGATGGCGACTAGAAACTATTTGCTCGTGTTATATACCATAATTCTAAACTTTATTTATGTATAAAAATAGGATCAAGCATGCATATGTGGATCGTGGTCATCTTTTTCTTTTTTGGGATATGTCGCCTACCTAGGGGCATTAACCTTTTTTTATTATTTTAGTTGGCTTATTCTACTGCATTATTTGCATGATTGCATGATTGAGCTTATGGTTGTATCTGAGGTGTTATGAGAATTGCACTTTAGGCTCTTTAGGACCTTAAAATTGCAAAATTTTCTATAAAAATTCTAATGAAAATTTCAAGATAAATTAAAATTTAGGATTAAAAGATTCAAAATTTTTCAAACTTACTTTCTACTTTCTTGTATGACCTTTAGGCCGGTTTTAAAACAGTTACATATTATGGACATAACCCAAATGATAATTAATATGCCCTCCATAATAACAAAGGACCACTGCATTATTTGCATGTTCTGAGGAGAAGTCCTCGTGCTTCTCCAACGTGGTTGACCTATCATAAATTCCTAGTTAAGTGGTTGTTTAGCGTGCTTAAATCGTCAGTGGCTTCCTCGATCAGATGAGGTGCAAGTACTTTTATTGGGAGTATCA
>NW_018240443.1:2195-7011 GCF_001263595.1 Phalaenopsis equestris | reverse complement strand
TTTTTAGTAAGAAATGTTCAAACTTCAATTAAAAGCCATCCAAAATTCTGATTTTGACAAACTTTCAATCGAGCTTATCGATTATACAAGACAGACCCAATGATACAAACATTGACAAACCAAGTTTAGAATAAGTTGATAAATCGCTGTTAAAAAATTTCAATACATAATTGGATGGCCAAACAAATTTTGAATACTACATACTAATAATCAAATCAAGCGTCCCAACAAAATGAATTCATAAGCCTAAAATCACTCAATTCTCATATCATTAAGACAAATAAATGTCTATAGAATGTCTCTCAATCAAGGGAATTTTCGCAAACCGACTGATCATAATGATCAAGATTCTTTTATTATTTGAATTTCGGACTCTATAAATAAATTCATAAATCCTCCTGAGATATGATTTAGACATTGAGTCAGAATAAGTCAGAAGTTTGGATAAAAAGTTGTAGCCCAACATCACTTCTGCACTAAAGCTCCGGAAAATAGCTCCTGCTCCTATAACAGTTGACCATCGCTCTCTGCCCTCCTCCGACCATCATCAACCGCCACCTTCTTCGTAAGAATCAACAAACGACACTCGGAGTCACGAAGCAACCTATGAAGCAACTCATCATCCTAAACATAGTGTTGACTCCAAATATGGTAGCTATAACAATTAATACCATTGTGACCGCTCCTTATCGTGGAGCAACGGGTTCTTCTGTGCACGAACGTTGTAACTCGAGAAGTTGTACAACATTTTCTCATCTGTGGGACAGAAATTTTTACATGTACCCACCAATTCATAGTAGAACATTCAACTAGGCCTCGACAAGGCCCCGTGGTTTTTTTTATTCTAGATTTTACACTTAAAAATTATCGATGTCTCTACTATATATTTAATTTTATCTGAGTGTGTGCTAGATTCTCGCATGACGATAAGAAATAGTTCATTAATCTATCATCACAAATCTTTTGAAATGCATCAGTTTGTCACCGTCAGTGAGAAAGACCAAATCCATCGTTGAAGTACTTGCAAGAATTGTTACATGACCGCCAGGTGAAATACTTGAAATAAAGGAGTGTTTCACTCCGACACCAATCATTCCAAGGGACAGTCACGAAGTCAAGGGCGTCAGGCCTCCGCATCTTCCCACCTAGGAAGGTTTTTACTTCTACTGGCAAAGGCACCTTAGGTCCTCCTTTGGAAGACCAAGTACACGGGATGAAAGAGTCTTAACTGGAGATTCTTCAGCTCCTACATGGTACAACCAGATGAACTTTACCCACCACTAGTTCAGTAGATAATGGGAAATGTCCCACTTAAACATACTCGTACAGCGCCCCCTTTATGTGATGGAACCCATCCCCTGTCTGTTTGGGATGATGATTTCCTTTATAGTACAAGTTCCATTTATCATCTTATCCAGCTTAACTTAAATTTGCCCCGCCTTGCCGCCACTGGTGATGAGTTGCAGCACCCTTTCTAGGAGAAGCTCCCCCCTAGGGGATAAGGATCGCCTCCTCGCTCCCCACAATTCTCAAGAATCATCTCCCTTAGTCAATACAGTACTTCAACATCTCATCCATTTGAGTTTCAAACTCTCAAACATTGATTCCTACGAAGGGGGTAACTGAACCCCACAATCATATTTACAACTACATAATGATCATGCATATTCAATGTGCCTCTAACACGCTTCTCTGTCAATTATTCTCAAACACTCTCAAGGGTCAAGCTCACACCTGATTCTACTCTCTTTTAAGGTACTATTAACAGCTTCAACAAGCTTGTTAGACTATTCATGGAGGAGTTCATCGCAAACCGGAGCTTCATCAAAGATTCATCACATCTCTCAAGAATTCATTGAAAAGAGGGGAGTCCCTCAAGGACTACTTTCGTAGATTATCCACTGAATCTCACCAGACTCTGGAATGGATCCAGATTTGCTCAAAGGGGTCTTCTTTAGAGGGCTCCACTTATGACCTTGCTATTCATCATTAATTAATGTGAGAGGCATTCTGCTCTTATAATGCTCTTATACACCGTTTCAAAGCTCAAATTAATGTAGATGAGATCATCGTGTGCACAAAGTGCAATTTGAGAGATTTGGGGGCAATTGCGGGGCTAATGTCAGGGATGCCAATCAAACCTCACAGTAAGGGAAACATGATCTCCATCCTTTCCCTGTAAATTGGTAATGTGAGCCTTAATTGGAGAAGGAGTATACACCACTTAACATATCTCGCATCAACATTTTGATAGCCATCAATGATGAAAAGAAGTTAAGTGACCATGCCCACTTAAACATAACTCGGAAAATAATACGTCGCATGGTCACTTCCACCAAAGTCGTGATCACACAACCAAATCATGTAAATAGCTCAATGAAGAGATTGCAAGACTAGTTTAACAAGGGTCTGGGTCAATTTGTGCAGACTAAACTTATTGTTATTGATATTACTCCCATGAGAGGAAAATAAATGCATAAACAATAGCACGAGAGTCTTCAGATCATTGAGAAAATTTAAACTTTTGATGGAGGCCCATTGCTACCCAAAAAAGTCCTTATCACTGTACCAGGAGAACCAACACAGAAGAAGTTGTGCTTCTAGGCCATTACTTTTGAGGATTTTAACATGGAAGGAGTCCAAGTCCCTTACAAGCCCCTCTCATTATTAGTGTAGGAATTGGTGAACCCTGCTACATTGTCAAGATAATCCTGATTGATAATGGTGGCTCTATCAATGTCTTGTTATACTCCACCTTTTATTTGTTTGGGCTTGATCATTGACCAAAGAGAAGTTCAACATGCTTTCGGGCCATTGTACGGGTTTGACAATTAATAGGTAAGGGTTGAAGAAAGAATAAATGCCCCTGTTGTAATGAGAGAGTTTTCTTGACATACAACTCAATCAACTTAGTTCATCATTGTCAAGTTAGAATCAACGTACAATGTCATCTTTAGGAGGCCCTTCTAATCTATCTTTGACATTGTCACATTTGTTTCACACCTCAGGCTCAAGTTCCCAACTCCTGCAGGGATTATTATCATGTGTGAAGATCAGTAAATTGTGCAAGCACGTTATTTCATAAAATCCTAGATGTGCTCATCAGTAATGCTCGATATCAAAAACTTTGATTTTTAAGATGAGGATGCACCTCAATGAGCTTCCCTCATAGAAAACTTGATCTACATTCTTCTCTGTAGTGAACATACTTCATGAACGATGTAGTTGATTTCCTTACTCTCCATGAGAAAATGTCAAAATATATAGATCTCCTCTAGAGAAACCAAAATATCTTTGTATGGACCCTAAGTGTCATTTCAAGAGTTGACCTAAAGATAATCATGCACTACTTAAAAGTAAACCCGAACTTGAGTCAGTCATTCAGAAGAAACACAACTTTAAGATATTGAGAGATGCTTAAAGCACCATTTTCAGTGGAATGATGAATGTTAGGTCGCTTTCGAGCAACTTAAGATATTTATGGCCTCGTCACCCCTCCTTTAAAATCCAGTCCAATGGGAGATGTTGCATATCGACTTAGTTATTTCACCTAATGATATAAGCTCTATGTTGTTCAAGAAGAGAAATTATGCCCAACGGTCAAACTACTATGCAAGCAAGATTGTATCTGACGAAGGAAGATGCTAAATGTTGGCAGAAAATCGTGTATTAGCCTTGATATTCTTAGCAAGGAAACTAGATCTGTACTTGTAGTCCCAAATCATCGACGTCTACACACAAATCCCTTTGAATGATATCCTGCGAAGGTCAAAAATTTTTGGAAAATTAAATAAATGTCATCGAAATTTAGAGACTTCTACATTCTCTACTTACCATGACCAAACATCAACTCAAAGTGCTGGTCAACTTTTTGGTTAAGTGCACTGAAGAGCAGCCACTTTCTTCTTAGTATCATCTAAGTGGACTGTATATGCCAATGGAAAATATGGGATTTTTAGAGCCAGTGTCAGGACATACTCATGTCTTTCAAACAGGACATCTTAGAGTACAAGCTTTGACTGAAATTTCTAGCCTCCAACAATATTGTCGAGTGTAATGCCCTCGTTGCCCCATCAATGTTACCATAGAGTCTGACCCAGTTGAAATTTTTCACTATAACTTGGTGATTAAAAGTGCATCCCCTTCCCAAAGAATGTAAAGTGTTACACAGTTTTTCAAGTTACAATGTTCATGCGCTGAAAAAGTCACTGCCCCACGATTGAGAGAGATCGCAATGGGGAGTAATTGTTGGGCCTTTAGTATACCGATTTCAAGGTTTACACAACATTTAGGATGATGGACTACCTAATAGGTTGCTTCGTGATTCTGCAGTGGCAATTTTTTGCTTCGCTTAACGCTTTATAACAAGAGCAGGTGGCGGTTGATGGTGATTGGTGTATTAAAATATAAGCAATTCTTCTCTAATTGAGAGTATTCTTAGGTGTTTCCCAAGATGTAATTAACTGCATGGATACGTTCATTTGGGAGTTTGTCTTAACTCCATAACAAAACATTATTTTAGATCTCTGGTTACTTAGGTAGTTTATACAAGTATTCTGTCATGAATATCTAGTTTAAGGTGCTGATCAAAGTAAAATATGTTGAGATTTTTGTACCTCTTTTATACTGTTTTGAATGATATTGCACTTTAAAGAAATGTATTTTTGACGTTTTGTTGCAGGAATAATGAATTAAGGTCAATGGAGCAAAAAGATGCAAAAAAGAGCAAATTTGGAGCAAAAAGGATCAAAATGTGGAGAATTGCACTAGGGCGCCGACGGCGCGTCGACGACGAGAAGGAGTATACACCACTTAA
>NW_018240443.1:0-1120 GCF_001263595.1 Phalaenopsis equestris | reverse complement strand
CTTAGTCCGTAGTATTCTATTTCTCCCTTGTGGGATCGATAACTAGGACTTCATTAGAGCCCTATATTACTTGAGCGATACATATACTTGCGTTGACAAATTCGACTTTGACATTATTGAATATTATATCTATACATCTTTATTAAATCAAACACATATATATAAAGTTACAGTCAAGATTTTGACACCGTTGCTGGAATTTAAATTTTCTAGTAGCGTCATCAAATTCTTGTAATTGTCGATTTACAAAAAGAAAAAGGTCGGTCACGTGCCTCGATTGATCTTGTTCGGACATACACCCTTGACTTATCACACGAAGATTACCCCACATAAACTCTTTAGGTTATTTTCATTTTATCTGCCTAGTCTTCATCTTAATACCTTCTTTTCTGATCCCTCTTCTACTTTGAATTGTTCATACAATTCAAGCAAGGTGGTCTATTGGAAAAGGGAATCCTACGGTGATGACTAGATACACTAATGAGCTCGAATTATAAAAAGATTCGAAACAGGTGGTTGGCAGCTGCAGAAGCAAGAAGCGTTTGATGAATCATCCATATATAATGTTGTACTTTATCTTCCTCTTCTTCAGACTCTTGTTTTCCTCCGACTCAGGGTTTATTCTCCTTAGAAGGGGGGTAGAGTCTCTATTTATATATTCAGAATTGTAAATAATGAAGGAATCTAGACCGTTCCATTTGGATGGCCTAAAGAGATTCTTTTGATCAAATTGTGTTATATGGACATTTATTTGATTTAATGATATTGGAATTGAGTGATATTGGACTTGTTGGATTCGTCTTGTCAATACGCTCTTGATTTGACTATAAGCTTGTTATATTCACAATTCGTTTAACATTTCAATTATGCACTGAAAGCTTTCAAAAGTTGTTTAATGACTTAATATATATTTGATTTGACTTAGGTTGGATCAATTTTGATTTCGTTGGTTCCGTCTCATCGAGCCATTCAATTTTACTGTAAGTTTACTGAAATCTAAGTTCTGAGTGGTTTTTAATAGAAGTTTAACATTTCTTAGCAAAAAAAGAATTATCATGAGATTCGTGTCTCGTCTAGAGATTCAGGTCGAATGATATAAATTCATTGATGACATATCATA
>NW_018240442.1:0-209 GCF_001263595.1 Phalaenopsis equestris | reverse complement strand
TTGTTCAATCCTTGATTCACGAATCCTCTTTCCTTAATTAATCTCCTCTTTATCATCACGTTGTTGAAGATTTGTTGTGTCAACAAATTTTCTCGGTTGAACACTCAAAATTTAGGATTTTCGGTGAAATTGGAAGCCATAGGGATAAATTTGGAGGAGTTTCAATTTCTTTTTGGGTAATATGAACTTAAGAACCGAGTTTGGAAGTT
>NW_018240441.1:0-444 GCF_001263595.1 Phalaenopsis equestris | reverse complement strand
CTATTATTACAAAGCCCAAAGTTCAATGTAATGGCCACTCTTAACACTTAGAGGTCCATCAATTGTCCTTATTTTTCCTCTCCAAAGCCCAAAGTGTTCTTAACAACTTATGTTGCTCTTGTAGCTGAATCAAAAGCCTTTTACAGGAAGTTATTTGTTTTCTCCTGAGTTTGTGCTTTTGGCCTTGCCAGTGTGGTAGGTAGCTTTGTCCTGACTCGGCTGTGTTACCAACTTAGATTTTTGTTTGCACTCAAAAATTAACTTGATGCATAAGTATTGAAGCTTAAAGTTAAAATTGCGGTCAAGTCAAAATATAAACCTTCAATTTGAAATTTTTATTGCGAATATAAATTGTCAAAAAAAAAAAAGGGAAGATTTGCACACACACCACTCTATTCCCAAGTATTAATAGTATTTCAATTTATTAACTATAAATTGAAGTAA
>NW_018240440.1:0-766 GCF_001263595.1 Phalaenopsis equestris | reverse complement strand
TCCATCCCTAGTGGGACATACGGTTCATTTGCCACGAAATATGGAATCCGAGACTCGTTGGTTCTTGCAGTGTACTCTTCTAATGTACTGAAGCGCTGTAGATGTAGAACGTTGCAGTCCGGGCAATCTACAAATGCGCCCGTGACTGATGTCCCGGCTGGTACCACAACGTTGCATGTTGGGCAACCTCTGCATAAGATATCTGGGACCGGGGGCACATCTAATCCCGTCATAAATCCTGACTCTTCATCTATAGGAAGTCTCTCTCAGATCTGGATCATAAATATGTCCCTCAGGAATGGGGTTAAGAAAACTGCTCATGTCACTCTGGCGTTTGCGTTCCTATCGCAGAAAAGCCCTCTGTTTCTTTTGGCTGGAATTTCTACGCTGCATCCTGTGGAGTGGAGTATTCGGTAATCGTTCATTACGGGTGGCTATCAGGTCCCTTGCTGGAGTAGCTATCATGGAGGGCAGACGGTTAGGCCCCTCCATCCGATCTTGTTCAGCTATCACGTTTTTACCTTTGTGTGACACATTGTTCTGAGTGGTTACCCTCAACAGTGAAGGCAGTCCCTCCTTTTCTTTACTACTGACTACGTCCATTGGACTACGTCCATTAGAGGACCGTCGTAGTCCATATCAATCTGATTGAAATCCATGTTGAAATCTATGACACCTCCTTGTGGCGCCATCTCTTTATTTAGTACGAGGTTCCAGCCGTCCTGGAAGGGGAAGATCAGCCTCTGTCCTGACATTTTTCTGCAGA
>NW_018240439.1:0-625 GCF_001263595.1 Phalaenopsis equestris | reverse complement strand
GAACCCAGACTGCAATGCACAGAATTTAAAAACATAAAAAATGGCAAGTTTACATGCTGAATCCAATAAATATTAAAAAAAAATCATAATTTAATACTAAAAAAAATCACACTAAATGAATTTAATATAACATCAAAATTGCAATATCTAATTACTGCAACTGTCCATGGGCATCAAAGAATGTGTAGGCTTCTATGATTCTAGAATTATTTCTTAATCAAATTATAAATTTGAATAGTAAAAACTGTCATCTAGAAAAACTAAGTAATAGAATTATTGCATTGAAAAGGAAAAAAAATTATTGATTATGCTCAATTTGAAAAGCGAAAGAACAAAGATAAATCAAACATTCAAGAAATTTGAAAATCATAAGCATAGATCACAAGATTTTGCTTTAACATTCGATGCCCAAAAACAAAAATGACAAGTTGAGCTTAGAAAATCACAGTAAGAAAAATACCAAAGATGTTGCATTCAGGCAAAAGATTAATACAATTTAAGTAGGTGCATCAAAAACTTGTTATCTAGTATTAAAAAAAATTAAATTCATTAAGCTTTACTTGAGGGGTTAATTTTACCACTAGTAATTTAAAAAAAAAACATAAGAATTCAGAGGTATAATTCA
>NW_018240438.1:0-2011 GCF_001263595.1 Phalaenopsis equestris | reverse complement strand
AGGGAACCTTGGTCCATGGATCTTGATTTGGTCCTTCAGTGATTTGATCTGTATCTCCAAAATGTTAAACCAGGCTGGGGTGAGTGGATTTGGGATTAATCCAAGAGGGTTTGACATAAATTTGGAATTAGGCTTAAAGTTAGGGCTTGGGTTTGACTTGGACTTGGGCTTGGATCCAAGCCAATTGATTGCTCAAATTGGTCTTGGATAATGTCATGAGAAATTTAGAATGCAAGTTTGGAGAAATTAAAATGATTACATGGCTTGATTTGGAGTCAAGTCAATTTTGGGGCATTTGATTTAGGCTTGGGATTTGAGTTTTAAATTGGGTTCAAATGGGCTTGAATTTGGTTCAAATGTGATTTAGATATGATGAAAATTAATTTAGAGTTGGAATTGAGAGGATTTGAAGTGAATTTGGTCGAAATTGGGAGTGATTTAAGGATTTTAGGCATTTAGGGGTAATTTAGAAATTTCAGCCAATTTTCATGGATTTAAGTACAGTTGGGATCATTGGGTGGTTAGGATTGATTTGGGAGAGGTTTGGATTGATTTTGGAGATTTAGACAAAATTTGGGACATGGGGGAATTTTGGGAATTTTGAAGAAATCAGGGTATTTTAAGCAATTTGAATGTTTGGAATGGTTCAATATGATTTTTGGGTGAGAATTAGCAATTTGGTCAATTTTTGGAAAATTAGGGTTACAGGGGCATTTTGGTAATTTTTTAAAAGTTTAGGGGTAGAAGGCCAAAGATGGGTGTTTAGGTGGAATTGGAGGTTATTGGATATGTTAACCATGAGATTACCCTTTTTTGGGCCATGAGACCAAGGGGAAGCTCATTTTGGATCCTATATGTGTTGGTCCAGACCACCTTAGCAAAATGCCAAGAGCTTGGGGACCAACCACAGGAGTTTCCAAAAGAGTAAGGAAAGTTCAAATGTGACTGATTTTAGGGTTTTAGGGAATGTATGTGAGGGGTTTGAATATTTTTGTGTGTGTAGGTCTTATCAAGACCAAAATCAAGCCACCTAGGGCTAACCGTAAGGCCTGACAATCCTATGAGGACTCCTCTTAAGCTCCCCGATCTGGTTCCATCCCACTATGTAGTAGAGAGCAAATTCATGCATGTAAAACTCCAAGAAGAGTAAGGAAATGTTTTGGATTTTCAAATGGGTAGTCCTTCACTAGTCCTCTAGGATAGTAAATAGGAATGTCCTATGGCTAAATCGTAGACCTTAACGAAAGCGAGGTGAACACCCCAACAACAATGCTAGACTAAGGCTATCTCCTTTCTCACTTAAGAATAGCCAAGATGTGCCTAACCTTTTTAACACTAGTGTCAATCACCACTTGGGTCAACTTAGCCAAAATATTTCTATCCAAATACTCCCCTCCATCAAAAACTATCAAACTTAAGATTGCCATCACTTCCTTCATCTAGTTAGATGGAGAGTAAATTTACATAGCTTATTAGAGGTTTAAAAATTTTTTAGGAAGTTCTTACATCAATACCTATCTGACTTTTATTATGACCTGGTGGGATGCTTAAGGTCAATCATAGACATTGTAGCTATGGGATCGCTTATGTTAAATGCTTTTATAAAGCCTATGAATTGATAAATCAAATGAGCACCAATAATGTACAATGGCCTTCTATGATAGTCAAACCTAAGAAAGTTAAAAAATAATTTGACAATTCTAGCTTATAGCTTGTTGTCATCTTTAGAAAGTTAAACAACTTTAGGATAAATTTAATGCCAAGATCCCTACCTACTAATTAGATAGCCTATAGATTAGTAGGGTATCCTAGCACTACCTATTTGGAGACCTTGAATCTTAAAGTAAAGTGGTTTGAAAATCCATATTTCAATTCCTACAACTCTGGCTAAAAAAAAATCACTCAAATTTTAACTAGAGAAAGAACAACCCAACCGCCAGAAATAGTAATAGGGAAACACCTAATCTAACCCAATAGAAAATTGGAATGCCATAAGCAGTAGTATTCCAAG
>NW_018240437.1:0-926 GCF_001263595.1 Phalaenopsis equestris | reverse complement strand
TAAAATTGGGAATATTTGGGATTTATTAACATTTTTTGAGAAATTTAGAATTTTTGGGATTTTGGGTTAAAGATTGTCAAATTGGTCAAATTGAGTCATGTGGTAGTTGAAAGAAATAAAATTGGGAATATTTGGGATTTGTTAGCATTTTCTGAGAATTTTAGAATTTTTGGGTGTTTTCGTTCGTTTTTTTTCTCTTTTATTTTAAAAGGAGTCTCCAGCTTGTCGATCGTCATACTTCCCCAATTTGAGTAAATCTCCTTCCCGAATCATATATGTGATTCAAAAAGAAGAGAGAGAAATTAAATAAGAAGGGACATATGACAATGTGATAAATAAGAGAAAATATAAAACGTGGAGAGCCTACATATGGTAAACCTAGAAAGAATGGGTTGAGAGTGTCCACCCAAAAAAGATTGGGTGAAAACACCTTAAATTGATATCCACAAAAGATTACCTACTTAAACCACCCAAAAACAGAGAATTAGATGTAGGTGCCTGTTTTTGGGTCAAGAGCACTCCTAAGGGGACAAATCCACTTGGTTAATTACATCTTGGGGGGTACCAAAGAATACTCTCGATAAAAGGAGTTTCGCTTGGATTATCGTGAACCTGGGGCAATAGGTACTCAAAAGAAGGTTATTCCGTGTGGGAACAGTCCCGATGCTTTAAAGCAGGCGCTAAGCCATCGGGCAGAGAGTGAGTCTCTCACATCCCGAATGGGTAGCAGCTCATCAACACACGGGGCCCACAAAATAACCTGAATCATCTTGACGGGGATATCCCAACATGTCAAAGCACATCCAGGCCATAAGGGCAGAGGAGAAATCATCGTATGCCAAATCGGCGGCAGCTCGTCGGCATCGAGCCATCAAAATGATATCAACGCATTCAAGGAGAGACAGGGCTCAAAGGGGCTCAACAAA
>NW_018240436.1:0-455 GCF_001263595.1 Phalaenopsis equestris | reverse complement strand
ATATATATATTATTTCTCTTTGCTACATCTAACTAAGAATTATTATATCGGGTGGAGCACAATTCTTTTTAAGGCTTTGAATGCACAATCTTCCTTGTGAATTTTGATGATTTGTGAATTTTTTTTAATAAAATTTATTGATGTATTATGTTCATGTGAAGGTTCGGGTTATCAATTTAAGAGTTTTAAAATATTTTCAACTAGCATAAATATTTAATTGTACACTTTTAACTATTTAGAGATTTTACTAAACTTAGGAAAGCAGTTTGTTAAAGTAAAAAATTGGTTAATTCAAAAATAACATTAATTTTCCTTTTTAATGAGCATTTGCATCCAAAATAATTTTGAAACTCTCAGTTTGATCTGTATAAACAACAATATTTCTCGAGCATAATGAAAGGAAAAGCACGGAAAGTGCTACCATATCACCACAATACATAGTCCAAAAAAAAAAA
>NW_018240435.1:294-1548 GCF_001263595.1 Phalaenopsis equestris | reverse complement strand
AGGATTCATAGTGGAGGATTCATGTTTGAAGAAAAAGGCGACGCTACCAGTGGAGGATATCAGTTTAAGGAATGAGATGTTGTCTGTGTACCGGTCGCTAAGTGAGAGATTTGTTGTGGATGGAGCCCGGTTAAACACAAATAAAAAAAATATAAGAAAGTTGTTTTTTCCCCCACTTTTGCCTCCCGTTCCCATCTCCCGCTCCTTTGTCGCGAAATGTCGTGACTGTCTTTCCTCGCCTTTCATTTTTCGCGAATCGGGGCCCGCTCTCGCTTCTGCCCAGAGAAGTGAAGCGTCCAGTCACGAACCGTAGGCGCTAACCGCTCCCTCCATCCATTTTTGTGAAGCGAAGCATCTTTTTGGTCCCTTCTATTCGTGATAAGAGGCTTCAGATGACTCTCCTTGGGTTTTAAGAAGTCATGGTGTTCTTCTTCAATTTCCTCGGGATAGAGGAAGGTTTCCTCGGGACAAAGAAAGGAAGATGCAAGAAGTAGTTCCTTGTAGTGAAGAAAGAAGAAAGAAGAAAGAAGAACAAGAAGGAAAAGAATATTGTTCTCGCTTGGCTTCTTCTTGGTGGCTTGTGGCTGAAGAGAAATTGTGTTTATTTCTCTTGTAAGTTTATCTTCTTCGGTGTATCTCGGTGTAGAGCTTCTTTGGTGTATCTCGGTGCAGAGCGAGAAGAAAAGAGAGCAACAAAGTGAGAGTGAGAGATTCCTCTTGTAATCCGAGGTGATCGACTGGTGTAAATTCCTAAAATAGTAAAATCCTCTGCAACTCCGTGGATGTAGGCAATTTGTCGAATCACGTAAATCTGTGTGTACTTTTTTGGTATGAATTTTCTCATTCTATTTTTGCTTCGTCAATCATTTATTTGTTTGATTATATATATACCAAAAACAGCTCGTGTATATCATATATAGTATCTCGCAACAACACCAAAAACTTGATCTAAAGCAAAGGTTAAGTAAATTTTTCAGTATGTAGAAAATAAAAATGTAATTATAATATTTCAATATGGGATACTTCGCAAGTATACGTATTGTTATCAGGTAATATAGATCTTTTTTATTAAGTCCCAAATGTCGAACCCACAAGGAGGATTGGATTTAAATAATAAAATATTTAGCAATATAGATTCTTACTCAAACTTAAGATGTTATAATATCAATGAAAGTTTGATTCTTTTTGTGATTTTTGATAATTTAAAATAAAGTGAGTAACTAATTAACTTAATTAAAATACTTACAAGATGAA
>NW_018240435.1:0-255 GCF_001263595.1 Phalaenopsis equestris | reverse complement strand
GAATCAGTGATAAATAAGTATGCATATGGATAGAAATTTAGTTGTGGAAATAATATTCTTTACCTTTACTAGAGATGCTGTATTGGATAATCTATAGTTTGAATAGCCTTAAAGATCGGCTAGGCAGAGAAGATACCAGCTCTCACTCTAGAGTTTTATCTTCTCCCTCCATGTGGGGCCTAACAACTCGTATAAAAAATTAAAACTATAAATCAAATTTGGGGCTTTAACTTGTTACTCTAAAGTCCTCTAATT
>NW_018240434.1:15723-16889 GCF_001263595.1 Phalaenopsis equestris | reverse complement strand
GAGTGAGATAGATAGAGAGATAGAGGGATAGAGAACAAGAGCAAAACCGGAGAAAGAAAGAGAAGAGTTGTGAAAAAGAAAGATTTAGAGGGAGAATAGTGAATGCAAGAAAGAGTGAGTGAATTTGTAAGAGGGAGAAAGTGTGGAGAGAGAGATAGAGAAAGTGAGAGAGAGAGGACTGAAGGGAGTCAAGGCGAGAGAGTGGAAGGGAGACAGATATGGGGGAGAGAGAGAAAGTGAGAGCAAGTGAGAGAGAGAGCAAGAGTGAGATGGTAGAAAGATAGGGAAGATAGAGTGAGAAAACTAGAGAATGATGAGGTAGGAGAGGGAAAGAGAGAGAAAGAGGAAGGGAGGATGCATTAAGAGAAAAGAGAAAGGTGAGAGGTTGAAAAGAAAAAACAAATAGAGAAAATAGAGAGAAAAGTGAGAGAAGAGAGTAAAATAGTTAAAAGCAGTGACTGAGAGACAAAGAGAAGTTTATAAATGACAAATAGATATGAAAGAGGGAGGGGAGAGTGAAGGTGGGAGAGAGAAATAAAGCGCTCTTTCTCTGCTTTAATCCTCTTCTAACTCTCTCTCCATCTATGATGCTCTCTCTCTCTCTCATTCTCTCTTATTGTCTTTCTCTCACTAGCAGTTTCTCACTCAAAAAGAGTGAGAGCAAGATAATGGGATGGACTTAGAGGGCGGGAGGGATATTGAGAGAGAGGGAAAGGGAGGAGAGGAGATGAGGGAAGAAGATGATGTGATACAAATCATCTCTCTTTCCTGCCCATATCCCACCATCTCTCTCACTCTCTCTTCTCTCCCTCTATTTATCTCACTCTCTTAGATATTGAGAAGGTTAGAGAGGACAAATAGATTTGAAAGAGGGAGGAGAGAGTGAGGGACTGATAGAAAATTAAGGAGCTTTTTCTCTGCTTTGATCCTTTTATCACTTTCACTCATTCTATGACACTCTCTCTCACTTTCCTTTATTCTCTCTTATTATCTTTCTCTCATCCTCTCCCTCATTGACAATTTCTCACTTAGAGAGAGTGAGAACAAGATAAAGGGATGGACCTGGAGGGAAGGAGGAATATTGAGAGAGAGAGAGAAAGGGGAGAGGAGATGAGGGAAGAAGAGGGTGTGGTAGAGCTCTTCTCTCTTTCTTGCCCTCTCTATAT
>NW_018240434.1:11252-12917 GCF_001263595.1 Phalaenopsis equestris | reverse complement strand
AAATAACGATAGAGAATGAGAGTAAGAAAGAATGAGAGAGAGAGAGAGATAAATATAGAGATAGAGAGGATTGGGGGAGAGAGAGGGAGGGAAAGAAGGGAGAGAAGAGAGGGAGGGAGGACAAAGGAGAGAGAGAGATAAGGGTGAGAGAGAGAGAAAAGGAGGGTGGGGATAAAAGAGAGGGAAGAGAGGGAGGGAGTAAGCTAGAAATGAAGCAAAAGAGAGAGAGAGAGAGAGAGAGAGAGAGAGAGAGAGTAAGTGATTGATGGAGAGATGGAGTGTGGTTGGGGGGGAGGGTGAGTAAAGAATTAAAAGAGAGGGAGAGCTCTTTCTATCTCTCTCTCACATGCACAAACTTATGTACTTTTTCTACTCTCTTTATCCTCTCCCATCTCTTCAAAGTCTCTCAATTGCTCACTTTCTCTCTCTTCTTTTATTCTAACTCTCTCCCACACTAAATCTCTCAAAATCTTGCTCTCTACCTCACACTCACTATCACTTACACAATCTCTCTTATACTTTCTCTATCACCCTACCTCCCTCCCTCTTTTCTCTCTTTCCTCATTCTCTTTCTCACCCTCTCTTTCTCTCACTTTATCTATCTATCTCTGACTCGGCCTTCCTCCTAGCCTCCCTCCCTTTTAACTCTCTTAAACTCTAAATCTCTCCCGTACTCTATCTCTTTTCCACTCTGTCACTCTCCCTTTCTCTTTCTTTGTAGCTCTTTTTTCTCTCTCTCTTGCTTCTTCCTCCTTTCTCCCCTTTTCCCCTTAAAAGGGGGGGGGGAGTGGGAGAGAGAGTGAGAGAGACAGTGAGAGAAAGTTTGTGTTAGAGAGAAACATAGAGAGCTCTCACTTGCTATCTCTCTCACATGATGACTTTCTTGTTCTTGTAATTGAACATTCTCTTTACTTTGCTATCTCTCCTATCTCTCTTTCTCACACACTTTCTCTCAAACTATCAACAACTCACTCTCTCCACTCTTTTAGCAAGAGATAAAAAGAAATAGAGATATCGTAGAGAGAAGCATGGGAGTGAGAGAGAGCAAGGGAGAGAACGATGAGGAGAAACAGATTAATAGTTTAGAGTGAAAAGAAAGATAAAAGATAAGATAATGAAAGATGGAAAGAGAGAATAGTGAAAGAGAGAGTAGTGAGCGAGCAAGAGTGAAAAATATTGGGAGAGAAAGAGAGAGTGATGGGGATATATTGAGAGAGAGTGACAGCAAAGAGGAGAGAGAATGTATAGTGATAGGGTGAGCGAGATATCAGGACAAAAGGATAGGTTGATATTTTGGAAGAGAGATAAAGAGAGAATCAAGATAGAGAGTAATATCTCTATTCTCTCTCTACCCCTCTCTACCTCCCCTTGTCTCCCACTTTTCTTTTTTTCTCTCTCTTTCACACACTCTCTCTACCTCTATCCCACCCTATCTTTCTTTTTCTTTCTCCCTCTCTCCCTCCCTCCCTCTCTCCTCAATCTCTTTTATGTATTTCTTTGTCTCTCTCCTTCCATTAATCTTTTCTTCACTTTCATTGTTCTCTCCCACACTTTCTCTAACTCATTCACTCAATCTCCACTTCTTATTGATTTATCAACTTGTCTCCTCTCTCTATCACACACAATTTAGATGTTCTCTCTTTCTTTCTTTTTCTCCATCCCTCT
>NW_018240434.1:9288-10170 GCF_001263595.1 Phalaenopsis equestris | reverse complement strand
ACTATCTCTCTTTTTGTTTCTTTCTCACTTCCTCCCACTTATCATTTCTATTATTTCCCTACTTTATCTCTTTCTTACCCTCTTCTCTCTCCTCCTTTTGATCTTCACCTCGATAATTACTCTCTCTTTCGCACTTTTTATCTCTCATCCTCTCTATGACTCACTCTCTCCCCCCATGTTCTCTCTCATTTGTTCTCTTTTTCCCTCCCTCCCTCCTGCTACTATCCCTCTCTCTGGCACACTTACTCTTCTCTCTCTCTCTTTCTTCTCTTTCTCTCTCTCTCTGTTTCTCTCGCTCCTCTATCTCTCACTCCCCCATCTCTCTCTCAAGTACACTTTTTATCTCTCTCACTCTCATTATAAGAGTGAGCGAGTGGAAGGGACGGTGCCTATCTCTCTCCCTCCCTCCCTACCACTCTTTTTGCTCTCTCTCTCACTCACTCACTCTCACTTTCTCTCACACTTTCTATCTCTCTCTGCCTTCCCTTTTCTATCTTCCTATCTCACTTTCTTCCTCTTACCTTGCTCTCCACGTCTCTTATGCTTTCTATTATAATTCTCCTTCTTCTTTGTCTGTCTCTTCTCTCTATCTCAATTTCTTTCTATCTAGTCTCCATCCCACCCACTCTCTCACCTTCCCTCTCTTACTCCCTTATTCTTTCTAACTACTCTCTCTATTTATCTCTTTCTTTCTCCTGCTCTCCCACTCACACCATCCCTCCTCACCCTTTCTCTCTCACTCCCTCTCACTCTAATTCTCTCCCACATGGACTCTCTCTTTATTTCTTCCAATCTCTCCCTCTCTCTTCTCTTATTTTTTCTCTCCATCTTCTCTCTATCTCTCCTACCTCTCTTGTTATCTCTCTCTTGCATTTTCTATCC
>NW_018240434.1:0-5594 GCF_001263595.1 Phalaenopsis equestris | reverse complement strand
GATAGATAATAAGAGAAGATATATCTAATCCTATTCTTCCCTCATCTCCTCTTGCCCCCTTTTTAGCTCCCCTAATGTCCCTCCCTCCCTCTCTATTCCTCCTATTATCTTTCTCTCATTTTCTCTAGGTGAGAAAGGGACAATGAGAGAGAGAATGAGAAAGTGTGAGAGAAGGGGGAGAGTGCCAAAGAAAGATAGAGAGTGGGAGGATCAAAGAAGAGAAAGAGCTCTTGAATTCTCTCTCTCTCACTTTCTTTTCTCCCTCTTTCAAATTTTTTTGTTCTTTCTCACCTTCTCTCTGTCTCTAACCAACTCTTTCTATATGTCTCTCTCTTATCTCTCACTTTCTCTCTCTATCTCTCTCTATTTTTCTCTCTCTCTCAAGTTCTCACTTTCTCTCTTCTCTCTGTTCGCTCCCTCCCTTCCTCTTTATCTCTCTTTCACTCTCTTACCCAGCATTCTATAGCTTTCTAACTTTCTCTCTCACTCTTTCTCCCATATCTTTCCACCATCTCCCTCTTGCTCTCTCCCTTCCACTCTCTCTCCCTTCCACTCTCTCTCCCTTCCACTCTCTCTCCCTTCCACTCTCTCTCCCTTCCACTCTCTCTCCCTTCCTCTCTCTCAACCTGTCTCCCTTAATTCTTCTCTCCCAGACACATTTTCTCTCTCTGTAGATTGATTGAGGAAGTAAGAGAGAAAAAGTGTGAGGGAAAAATATATTGAGAGAGAAAGAGTGAGCGAGGGAGAGAGAAGATTGAGATAGAGCGAAAGATAATGAGTTAAATAAGAGGGAAAGAAAGATACATACATAGATAGTAAGAGAGATTAAGAATAAATAGATGGAGGATAGGTTGATAGTTTGACAGAGAGTGTGTGTGACAGAGAGAGAAGCAAGATAAAGGAGGAAAGTGAGATATATCAATGTTCTCTCAATCTCCCTCTCTATTTTTTTATCTTGTGGTCTTTCTTTCACACTCTATACCTTATTCCCTACCTCTCTTTCTCACTTTTTCTTCCTCTGTCCCACTCTCTCTTTCTCCCCCTTTACCCCTCCCATCTCTCTCCCTCCCTCTCTTCTCTCTCTCTCTCTCTTTTACTCCCTCAATCTCCCTTATTCTCTCTTTTTTATCTCTCCCTCCCTCTCTCTAATTTTCTCAATCACTTTCCCTCTCTCCATCCATCTCTCTCTATTGATCTCTATCACTCTTTCTCTCTCGCTCTCTTAGCCTCTCTTTATCCCATTGCCCCCTTGTTGCTTCCACTCTTGATATCTCTGTCTCTCTATCTCTTATTAGAAGAGATAGGGAGAGAGGCATGTGGATTGTTTGAGAGAGATTGTGTATGAAAGGGAAGGTTAGAGAGGAGGGACAAAGAAGAGAAGAGAAAGTAAAAGACTACAAGAGATAGAATGTGACATAGGTAGCAATGGAGATAGAGAAACGAGGGTTTCAGTGGGAGATAGTTAAATTTAGAGAAAGATAATTACAAAGACAGAATAGACCAAGATAACAGAGAGAGAAGAATGTGATAAAAAAGTGAGAGAATGAGAAGTGAGAGTGCGATAAAGCAAGAGTGATAGAGTGAGAAGTGAGAGAGCAATAAAACATGAGTGATAGAGTGAGTGATGAGGGTGAGTGATAGGAGATGAGTGATATGTTGAAGAGAGATAAAATAGCAATACAGAGAGATAGAATAGAGAAAGAGAGAGGAGAGAGTGAGATTTTGAAGAGAGAGAGAGAGCATGGGAGTTAGAGTGGGAGAAAGTTAAAGTTAGATAGAGAATAAGATAGTGACAGATAGATAGAGAGATAGAGAACAAGAGAAAAAGAGGAGAAAGAAAAAGTAGAGATGAGAAAAACAAAGATTGAAAGAGAGAATAGTGACAGGAAGAAAGATTGAGTGAAGTTGTAAGAGGGAAAAAGTGTGTGAGAGAAAGATAGAGAAAGTGAGAGAGAGTGGGAAATGATGTGAGCCAGGGTGAGAGAGTGGAAAGGAGAGGGAGATGGGGGGAGAGAGAGGAAGTGAGAGAGATCAAGAGAGAGAGAAATGGTGGAAAGATAGAGGAGAAAGAGAGAGTGTGATAAAGCTGGAGAATGATGTGGAAGAGTGAATGTCACACTTTGAAAAGCTAAATCTCGAGAGCAACCCCATGGTTTGTACACTCCTTCACAACTTCGTAATGCACCTTGGATTGATATTTCTATGCACTTTGTGTTGGGTTTGCCTAAGACTAAATGTGGTAAAGATTCAATTTTTGTGGTGGTGGATAGATTTTCTTAAAGTGGTGCTTCAAATGTTGTGGATTTATTCTGTAGGGAGATTATAAGATTACCCGGTAAGCCTAGAATAATTATTTTCGATAGAGATGCTAAGTTCCTGAGTTACTTCTGAAAGACCTTGTGATGTAAGTTAGGAACCAAATTGTTGTTTTCTAATACTTGTCACACACAAACTGGTAGTAAAAATGAAGTAGTAAATAGGACTTTGTCTTGTTAAGGGCAATCATAAAGAAAAAAATCAAAACATGGGAATGTTGTTTATCACACGTTGGGTTTGCTTATAATAGGACTGTTCATTCAGCTACTAAATTTTCACCTTTGAAATTTTTTAAGAAAAATGTTAAGTTTGTAAGCAAATACATGAGAAGGCATAACTCAATATTGAGTAAAGGACAAAGCAAGATGAAAAGCATGCCAATAAGTGGCGTCACAAAATGATTTTCGAACATGGATATGAGTTTGGTTACACATGAGAAAGGAAAGATTTCCAAGAAAAAGACATTCCAAACTGCTTCCAAGAGAAGATGGTCCTTTCCAAGTGCTTGAGCATAAGCTTGATCTACAAGGTAAGCATAATGTGAGTGCCACTTTCAATGTTACTAATTTATGTCCTTTTGATGCAGGTACTGACTTGAGGATAAATCCTTTTCAAGAGGTGTGGAATGATGCAAATGGTTGCATGGATATTAATGACAAAACTTCAAGAGAAGGTTCAATTCAAGTTTCATGTGGGCCAATTACTAGATGTCATGCAAAGAGGTTTGAAGAAACTCTTAATGGATTTGTCCAAGAAGCTTGGACTCAAGCCAAATCATGGGGGTCTAAGGAGAAAGAGCCACAAAGATTTCTTAACATAATCCAAGCCCAAGGATAAAGGAGTCATATTAGAGCCTGGATATTTTGTCTTATTCTTGCAGTTTAATAATGGCTTCCATGCCAACTTGATGTAATTTTTCTTTATTTTTTTCTTCTAGAAGATATTTTATCTTCTTTTTCTTGTAATCCCTAGCCCATAATTAGGCTTTATGCCAAATGAAAAATGGATGGCTTTTTTTTGGGCAAAAATTTGCATCTGATTGCATTCCCACGGTTTCCCTTAGAAATCCAACCAATCTTCCTCGCCACCTTCTAAGGAGTTCTTCCCCAACTTATCAAACGGATTTCCTTAGACCACTTATCTACTAGGTAAGAAAAATGTGAGTTCCACTTTCAATGTTACTGATTTATGTCCTTTTGATGCAGGTACTAATTTGAGGACAAATCCTTTTCAAGAAGAGGGGAATGATGCAAATGATTGCATGGATATCAATGACACAACTTCAAGAGAAGGTTCAATTCAAGTTCCATACCAGCCAATTACTATATGTCGTGCAAAGAGGTTTGAAGAAGCGATTTAAGCCAATTCATGGGGGTCTAAAGAGAAAGAACCACAAAGATTCCTTAACTTAATCAAAGCCCAAGGATAAAGGAGTCATATTATGGCTGGATATTTCTTCTTATTCTTGTGGTTTAATAATGACATGCATGCCAACTTCACATAATTTTCCTTTATTTTTCTCTTCAAGAAGATATTTTATCTTCTTTTTCTTGTAATCCCTAGCATATAATTAGGCTTTATGTCAAATGACAAAGGGATGGCTTTTATTTGGGCAAAAATTTGCATTTGATTGCATTCATATGGTTTCCCTTAGAAATCCAATCAATCTTCCTTGCCACCTTCCAAGGAGTTCTTCCCCAACTTATCAAATGGATTTCCACCCCGTTTGTAGCATCAACCATTGCACCAGGGTTCTTTTCTGACATCAAGTAAAGGGTGATTGTCACATACCAATGTTCTTGTTTAAGTTGAGCATTTGGTCAAGGTTTATCTCCATCCTTCCAGTTGGTTTGCTCCAGTTTTTTGACGATTTTTTGTGTTTCATGTATCTCATGTGATTGCCATCTTTTCCCCTCGGTTTTCTTAGAGCATCAGAGAAACTAAGAGAGGGTGGGCTAGAGAGAGAAGAATATGTGTGTGAGAGTCAGAGTGTGAGTGAGTGAGAGACAGATAGAGGGTGAGAACTCATTCTACTCTCTTGCACTCTCTTTCTTTTATAATCTCTCATTTCTCTATCTATCTTCTCTCTCTCAAATTATAAGATCTATCTTCCAATGAGACAGAGAGAAATGATCTTAAGAGTGAGAGAGAGGCGAGGGAGTGTGAGAGAGGGAGTAAGAGAGAGAGGGAGGGAAAGTGAGAGAGAACAAAGAATAGAGATAGCAGGAGAGGGACAAGGATATAAATGGATAAAGAGAGATAGATAGAGAGGGGATAGGAGGGAGAACACTTCTCATTCTCTCTCACTATCACTATCCCTCATCCTTACTCAATTGCTATCTCTCTCCTCCCTTTCTCGAGCTCTCTCTCTTTATCACTCTCTCTTACACTTTCTCTCCCTTCTTACTACCTCTTTATCTATTTCTCTCACCTATTTTATTACCTCTCTCCTCTCCACAATGAATCTCCCTCCCTCTCTTCTTTATCACTATATCTCTCACTTTATATCCCACTCTGCACTTTTCTAACTTCTCTATCTCACTTGCTTTATCTACCTCTCACCCTTACTCTCCCTCCATCTCTTCATCCCCCTCGCTCTCTTTTTATTTTTCTTTCTTCTTCATCATTAAGAAAGAGAGAGAGATAGACTTCACTTGCACTCTCTTTCACTATCAACATCTCTTTCTCTCCCTTTCTCCTTCTCTTTAATAACAAAGAGAAAGAGATCAAGATAAAAAGGAGAGAGAGAGAGAGAAAGAGAAAAAGCGAGCATTCCACTTCTCTCTCGCATTATCTATCACTCCTTCTCTCAGTATTACACTCTTGCTCTCTCTCTCTCTTCACCTCACTTTATCTCTCTCTCTTCAGCTATCTCCCTCACTCACACTCTCGCTCCCTTCCTCCCCTTTCTTCCTCTTTCTCTGCTCCTTGTCCTCTTCCACCATATTTCCCACTCTCTCCACTTACTCTCACATTCTAACTCTAACTTTTTGTCTCACTCTCTTTTGCACTCCCTTCCTCTTACTCCCTCCCTCTCTCTCTCTCTCTCTTCTCTAGCTCTTCTTTGTTGCTCTATCTTTTCCCTCCTTATATCCTAATCTCTCTATTTTTATCACGGTCTCTATCTCAACCAATATCCATCACTCTCCACTCTTAACAGAGAGAAAGATATGTAATGAAAGAAAGAGAGAGTAAGAGAGAGGAAAGGAGCAGGAGTAAGAGAGATAAGGGAAGAGAGATTAAGTAGCAGAAAGTGAAAGAATAATGAAGAGTTACAA
>NW_018240433.1:0-1189 GCF_001263595.1 Phalaenopsis equestris | reverse complement strand
AAGATGTAATTAACTATAAGTACTTGCCCTTATAGAAAACTTTCAAGAACCCAACTTAATATCAACCCTATTTGATTTTTTCGTACTAAATAGGGGAACTTGTTGATCAACCAAAACAAAAAGGTTTTTCATACACTTAAACGGATGTGTGCATTGCTTGCGGTATTAGGCTCGTTTATTTAAACTACTAAGGATATGAGATCGGTCCGGTCTTATATTTTCAAAATCTAAAATACTACTTTTCCCAATTTATATATATATAAATTAAATTAAACTGGGCATAGAGATTCCTATTCTGGCAATCGACAACTTCTAATATGGCGTTTGACAGCTTCTAGCGACTTTGCTGGGCTCTAATTTATCTCTCTATTTAAATAAAAGAATTTTATCTTAATACATCGGTAATGTGTTCATGTCCCTCATGGATTAAATTACCCTTCTTTCGTTAGTGTACTTCATCCATTTTGTTCTTGGGTAAGTACGGTCAACTCTTTTGGACTTCTGGACCGTATGTTCGATCACCTTTGAACAGAGAGGTTCAGAACTTCATTCGGACTTTAGACTTTGTGTGGGGTTAGACCCCCAATAGGTGTATTTGTGGACTAGTTCTGCCCAGACATTGTGCGTTGTGAATTCGGCCCTGCATTAGGTCTTAAAATTTACTTTCTTCTTTATGTCCGTTTGAGTTTGGTTTGATACTTTACAAATTAAATCAAATTGTGTCGTGTTGTACTTGCACTTTTAACCTTACTTATTTAATTAATTAAATCATTCTACTTTCAAACTATTTTTACTCAATTTTAAAATCTTTACAAATTAAAATTAAATAAAGACTTGCCCAGCCTACAGATCTGCCTTTGTAAATTTTTAGTGTTCGCACTAGAATTATAAGGTGTTGGCCAAATAAGTAACCCCAGAGCTTTCTTTTTGAAGCTGCTGCAATGGCGTTCCTAACGCTCACTTTCTCCTACAACCTGTCAATTAGCCGTGATGCTTGCAGTGTCGCTCTCACCATCAAGTTTGGAACTAGATTTGATGAGCCCAAAGTCATACTCAGAAAAGCCCCGTTCATCATAATGAAAGTTACCGCTCTAGAAGTACACGAGCCATCTGTTAAATTCAAGTTGAACTGTTCTCAAGATTTCCCTTCCTGTAGGAAGGTGAAAACCACTGCTACCCCAGTACCTGT
>NW_018240432.1:0-895 GCF_001263595.1 Phalaenopsis equestris | reverse complement strand
GACTTCATCTTTTTCAAAATTAAAAATTTTTTTAACGTCCTTCCGAAGCAGGCAACAGAATTTCAATTTCGATGACCGACAGCTTCTTACGGGCAAACCCCATACCAAAAATAGTGCCGACAGCATTTCAAGACCCTAATTTCTTTTCAAAAGATGAAGATGTTAAAAATCAGCAGAAAATATTATCTTTCTATGATGAGGAGGATGAGCATATTGAGATTGATTAGAGCCTGATCTTTAAGGAAAATTTTCTTTTTCGTTTCTTTACATCTTATTTTTAATAGCAACACACTTGTTCATGTACTATTTTAGGTGTCTTCACATGTAGTTGTTGGTAATATGCTGATCTTAATTTTTTTTTTGTTATTAATTTTTTCTTTGAATTGAAGATTGAGCTTTGACATGATGATTGACCAAAGGAAAATATGTTGAGATTTTCATACCTATTTTATACTGTTTTTAATGATATTGCACTTTAAAGAAAGGTATTTTGATGTTTTGTTGCAGGAAAGATGAATTAGGGTCATTGGAGCAAAAAGATACAAAAAGGAGCGAATTTGGAGCGAAAATGACCAAAATGTGAAGATTTGAACTAGGCTGCCGACAGTGAGTTTTTCCCGAGACTACAAAACAAAATCTTCAGAAGCTCGCCGAAGGCGCTCTCGAGACCGCCGACGGTGAGATCGATGTTTATGCCTACTCAAGCTTTGAATAAGGCCAAATTTTGAAGGGATGCTCAGGTAACTCTTGAGAAAGCTCATCCACAACTTTAAAAGAATATTTTGGCCAAAAATTAAGTGGCACTGGAGGATCTGGAGGCCCTGAAGGTCCTGGAGAGCCTGGAGGTTAGAGAGGTTCCCTTAGTGTGTAGCAATTGTGAGGATTTCTTCGAGAA
>NW_018240431.1:0-246 GCF_001263595.1 Phalaenopsis equestris | reverse complement strand
TTTTCATAATTTTCCTAGATGTATTTAAGTTATTATAATTATTTTTGTATAAAAATACTAGGTTCCTTAGAAAATCCATTTGAATACTTGAACTCAATCAAATAATTTTAAATTTTTACAGTATATAAACATAATTTTTATGAACAATGTTGGATTAATTTTGTTAATTTTTTATAAGTGTTTAATTTACATAAATTAATACAGGATATTAGCATTTAGTTAAATATAGAAATTCACAAGGTAATC
>NW_018240430.1:22801-26364 GCF_001263595.1 Phalaenopsis equestris | reverse complement strand
GAGAGTGAGAGAAGAAGAGCAAGGGAAAAGAGAGACGAAAAGGCAAGAATGAGACTTAGAGAGCTGGAGTAGAGAGGGAGGATGAGAAAGAGGGAGAGAGATATAAATAAGGAAAAGAAAGGATGGGGGAAAGGAAAAGAGTGCAAAATTGAGAGGGAGAAGGGGTTATGAAGAGTAAGAGTGAATGATCGAGAAAGAGAGAGTGAGTTTTTGAGAGAGGAAAAGAAGGAGCAAAGAAGAGAGACGAAGGAAGAGAGAGTGTAAGCATAAAAAGGCGAGAGAAGAGTAAGCAAGAAAAGGGAGAGGGAAAAGGAGAAAGGGAGGAAGAGAAGGCAGAGAGAGAGATAGATAGAGAGGAGGGAGGGCAAAAAATAAAATGGAGAGAAGATGGTGAGCCAATTAAGGATAGAGAGAAAGAAAGTAAAAGAGCTAAAGAAAGGAGAGATAGAAAAGTGCCAGAGAGTGAATGAGAGTGATAGGGAGAGAGCGACCAAGGGTGAAGAGTGAGAATGAAATTGAGGAGGGAGGGAGGGATGAGAGAGAAAGGGATAGAATGGAGAGGGAGGATGAGATAGATGAAGAATGTGAGAGAGAGAGGAAAGAAAGAAAAATAAAGAAAGATAGCAGAGAGGTTGAAAGAGAAAGGAAAGGTGGAAGGGAGAATGAGAGAGAGTAGAAAGAAAGAGAGATCAAGAGAGAGAAGGTGAGGAGATTTAGAGAGTGCGAAGAGGGAGTGTGTGTGAGAATAAGAGTGATATTATAGGGAGGGCACGAGAGAGCGAGGGAGAGATAGAAATGAAGAGTAAGTGAGGGGGAGAGGGAAGAGGGGAGATTGAGATTGTGAGTGCAAGCAAAAGAAGGTGGAGAGAGCAAGGGTGAGATGGAGCAAGCAAGAAAGAAGGAGGGAGGAGAGAGATATTAGGGATAAGGGGGAGGAAGGCAAGAGGAGAGATACAAAAAGAGGGAGAGAGATAGAGAGAAGGAGGGACATAGAGAGAACCAGATAGGGGGAAAGAAAGAGAGAGTGTGTGTGTGTTAGAAAGACAGAGAGCTCAAAATAGAGTGAGCAAAAGGATGGATTAAATGAGAGAATCTATAAAGAGAGAGAGAGGAGGAGAGAGAGAGAGAAAGAGAAGGAGAGTTAGAGAGGACAAGATGGAAGGAGAGATGGAAGGCATGATTGAGGGAATAGGAGAGGGAAGGAGAGAGAGAAAATAAGAAAAGAGAGAAAGGGAGAAATGGGGAGGCTAAGAGATGTTGAGAGAGAAGAAAAGAGAAACATATAGATGAGAGATAGACGAAAAGATCGAGAGCAAGAAAGGGTAAGAGAGATAGAGATTGATAGGAGTGCTAGAGAAATGAGTGAAGATAGCGATAAATGAGAGTGTGAGATAGTGGGAGAATGAGAAGAAAAGTTAAAGATAAAGTAACAAAAGGGAGACAGAAAGCGAGGGGTGAAAGAGGGATAGAAGGGGAAAGAGATTGAGTGAGAGAGAGAAAGGGAGGAAGAAAGGAAGGGAGGGAGAGCAGAAGAGGGAGATATAATAAAGTGGATAGAAGTGCTAGAGGGAGGAAGAGAGAGGGGATGGGAGAGGGAGAGGGCGGAAGAGAGAGTGGGTGGGAGAGGGATAGGGAGTGAGGGGGGGATATAGGGGGGTGGGGAGAGGGAGAGGGCGGAAGAGAGAGTGGGTGGGAGAGGGATAGGGAGTTGTGGGAAGAGAGAGTGAGTGGGAGAGGGAGAGTGTAGGAGAGGGTGAAGGAGAGTGAGAGAGAGAATAAAGAGAGAAGAGACAAAAGGCAAGAGAGAGAAGAGAGAAGAGTGTGTGGTATTAAGGGAGGGAAGGAGGGATAAACACAGAGAGAGGAGAGAGAAGCTAGATGGAGTGGAGGGGAGATTAAGAAGACGAGAGAGGTAAAGAGAGAGAAGAGAGATTGTTGGAGAAAGAGGGAAAAGTAAGAGAGAGAGAGAAGAAAGGATGGGGGAGAGAAGTAGGGAAGTAGGGGGAGGTGGGCAAGAGTTAGATAGAGAGAGTGGAAAAGAGAGAGAGAAAGAGAGAGAAAAGAGTAAGCATTAGAATAGAGAGAGAGCAAGCATGCGTATGAATGAAATAGAGAGAGATGAAGGGAGGGAGAGGCATAGAACATGAGAGAGAGAATATGACAAAGAAAATAATAGAGAGGGAGAGAGTCGGAATGAGAGAGATATACCAATGAGAACGAGAAAGCAGGAGAGATTAGAAAAGGAGGGAGAGAAAAGGAGAGAGAGATGAGAAAGATCAAGTGAAAATAAGACATAGAGAGAGAAAGCAAAGGAGGTAAGGGATAAGGTAAGAGGAAAGTATTGTAGGAAAGAAAAGAGAGAGTGAGTGAGAGAAGGAAAGAGAGAACTAAAATGAGAAGATAAAAAAAGAAAAAAGTGTAAGAAAAGAGAAAGTGTAAGAAAAGAGGGAGGGTGGGAGAGGTGGAGAGAGATAAAGAGAGAAAGAAAGAAGAGAGATTTAGTGAGGGAGGAAGAGAGAGACAAAAGTCATGGGAGAGATAGGGTGAGATAGTGGGGGAGGGAGAGAGGGGGAGAGAGGAAGAAAGAGGGAAAGGGAGAAGAGAGGAAGAATGAATCGCGACAGTGGGAGAGAGGGAGAGGGACAGAAAGAGTGAGAGACAGATATAAGAGTTAGACCCTTTCTCTTCTTGACCCTCTCGATACTCTCACTCTTTCTTCTTCTCTCTCACACTTCCCTCCCTCCCTCTCCCTCTTTCTCTCACTCAATGTCTTCCTCTCTCACTCACTCACTCTTGCTCTTTCTTCCCTTAGTCTCTCCTATCTCTATATTTCTCTCATTCTCTCTCTTATTATTGCTCCCTCTCTCTTATCTTTCTCGCCCCCCTCTATCTCTCTCTATCATTCTCTTGCTCTCTTTTCTATCACTCTTACTTCCCTCTCTTTCTTTGATTATTCTTTCTCTTGCTTTATCTCTCACTCTCTTTTTTTGACCTTTCACTTTATTATTACATTGCTCTCTTTTCTCCCTCTTCTTATCTCTCTCACTATTTCTAACTTTCTCTTACACTTCTTTCTCTCACTTTTCCCCTCCCTATTTCACTCCCTCCCTCCCTCTCTCACACACATCTTTATCTCTCTTTCTAACACACTCTCTCTCTCTCTCTTCCCTCACTCTCTCTTTTGTATTTATCTCTTGTTCTATCTTTCCCGCCCCTCTCTCTCACTCAAGATAGAGAATATTGAGAGAGTATGTGGGATGGAGAGGGGTTGAGATAAAGAAAAATGAGACAGAGGGTGTGATGGAGAGAGATAGAGAATGGAGAGAGAGAAGAGAGAGAAAGAGAGAAATAGTGAGTAAATGGAGATTTAGGTAGAGATTTGTTGACAAAAATAAAGCATGAGTGAATAGAGATTGATGTAGACTGAGAGAAGGGGTGAGAGGAAATAGCGAGTGTGGGAGAAAACAGAAAAGGAAGGAGAATCTACGAGAAGATTGAAAGAGAGAAATATGGAGAGGCAACAAAAGGGAGAGAGTGAGAGAGAGCAAGAGAAAGAGGAAGTA
>NW_018240430.1:21404-22561 GCF_001263595.1 Phalaenopsis equestris | reverse complement strand
AGAAAGAGAGATGAAGTGAAGGAGGGAGAGAAGGAGAGGAATGGTGAGAGAGGTAGAAAGAGAAGGGGGGAGAGTTTGTATTCTAGAGGAGGAGAGGGGGAGAGAGTGAGAATAGAGAGAAGAGATGGAGATCAAGAGTGATAGAGAGTGGGAGGAGAAAGAAAGAGAGCAAAGAAGAGAGGGAGCAGCAAGCGAGGGAAAGAGAGCGAGAGGAGCAAGAGGTAACGATAGGGAAGAGAGGGTTAGAGAATGGTATAGTGAATGAGAAGACCGAGAGAGAGAGTGAGAATAAGAAAGATATAAGCAAAATAAAGAGATTGATAGAGAGAAGAGAGTGTAAGCGGGAGTAAGAGAGGGAGGAGAAGGAAAAGCAAGGGGAGAAAATGATGATGGGAGAGATAGTAAGAGAATTAAAAAAGGATATAGAGAGAAACAGAGATGAGGAGAGGGAGTGAGGTAGGAAGCGAGCAATAGTGAGGGAGGAAGGGAGTGATGGAGTGAGAGAGAGACAGTAGGAGGGGAGGGGAGAGAGAAATATGAACAATATAGGGGCAAGCAAAAGAAACATTTTGGTTGAGGATAAGAGATAGAGAGAGGACCAAAAAGTAGAAATCTTAAGAGAGAGAGGAAGGGAGGGAACAAATGAGGGAGTGAGAGAATAGGGAGTAGATGGAAAGAGTCAGAAGAGAGTGATAGAGAGTTAGAGGGAGATAAAATGTAAGGATGAGCAAGAGAAGAAAAGAAAAAAGGGCTCGATAAAAATTTTTGAAAATTTTGTAAAGTGAATATGGTAGAGGTATCCAACTAAAGGGAGGGAGAGTAGGTGAGTGGAAAAGCAAGTGTGTGTGTGTGAGAGAGAGAGAGAGCAAGGAGGTGAGATAGATATAGAATGAGTGAGAGAGAGTGCAGGGGAAAGGATAGCATTTGCAACCAAGAGATGTAAACAAAGAAACGAGGAAGTGAGAAAGATATAGAATGAGTGAGGGATAGTGCAGGGGGAAAGGATGATGCTTGCTACCAAGAGATGTTAATAAAGAAAGAGAGAGTGAGAGAGAGAGAGAGAGAGAGAAAGCATTAGAGATAGTGAGAGAGAAATGAAAATAATGAGAGAGAGTGAGAGAGGAAAGAAGAGATGATAGGAAAAGAGAAAGGGAGAA
>NW_018240430.1:20441-21087 GCF_001263595.1 Phalaenopsis equestris | reverse complement strand
GGGGAGAGAGAGATAGAGCAAGAAGTGAAATTGATAGAGAGCAAGTAACAAAAAATGAGAGAAACGAGCAAGAGAGATAATAAAAGAGAGGGAGAGAGAGAGAGAGGGTGAGAGAGCAAGATATGGAGAGAGGGAGAGATAAAGTGAGAGGGAGAGTAATAGAGCTAGATGGAGGGAGAAAGATAGAGAGAGAGAATTAGGATGAGCTAGAGAAAGAGAGGAAAAGAGATCATGAGAGATATATAGAAAGAGATAGGTATAATAAGAAAGAGGGAGAAAGGAATGGAGAGAGATAAAGAGTGCAAAAGATAGAGGTAAAAGAGACGGTGAGAGAGACTTAAATAAAGAGAGTGGAAGAGTTAGTGAGAGAAAAAGAGAAGAGCAAATGAGAGAGAGTGAGATTGTGATGGAAGACATGATTGAGATAGAGAGAAAGAGATAGCTAGATGCAGATGAGGTAGAGAGAGAGGAGCAAGAGTGAGAGAAATATCAAGGGAGTGAAAGAGAGAGAGGGAAGAGAAACATAAAATGATATAGAGAGGTAGGCGGAGAGGGAGGGAGAGTAAGAGAAGAAGGGCAAGGGGAAAGAGAGAGAGGAAAAAGACAAGAATGAGACATAGAGAGTTGGAGAGAGAGAGATTGAGGG
>NW_018240430.1:18062-18599 GCF_001263595.1 Phalaenopsis equestris | reverse complement strand
GGAAAGAGCAAGCATGAGAGAATGAAATACAGAAAGAGTTGAAGGGAGGGAGAGGTGTAGAGCATGAAAGAGAGATTATGACATAGAGAATTGTAGAGAGGGAGAGCTTTTGTATGTAGAAGATAAAATTAAGTGGTCCATGTTTAAAACCTAAGAATCAAAGTTTTGTATCAGATAGAAGAGGAGAGAGAGATGAGAGAAAAAAAGATTTAAAAAATTTGTAAAGTGAAGATGGGAGAGGTATCCAACTAAAGGGAGGGAGAGTAGGTGAGTGGCAAAGCAAGTGTGTGTGTCTGTGTGTGACAGAGAGAGCAAGGAGGTGAGATAGATACGAGAGAGAAAGAGAGGGATGAAAGAGGGATAAAATTGGAATAAGATTGAGTGAGAGAGAGAAGATATAGAGAGATAAAGGGAGGAAGAGAGAAAGGAACAGAGGGAGAGAAGAAGAGAGAGAGAAAAGAGGGTAGAAGTGATAAAGGGTGGAAGAGAGAGTGGATGGGGGGGGAAGAGGGGGGAGGGGGGAGAGGGAGGGGGTGG
>NW_018240430.1:15505-16574 GCF_001263595.1 Phalaenopsis equestris | reverse complement strand
TATCATGTTATAGGGAGAGAGGGAGGGAGGCGGGGAGAGACAAAGTGAGAGAAGGATATAAGAGTGAGATAGAGCAAGAGAAATAGAGTGTGAGGAAAAAAGTGAGAGAGTGAGAGAATTATAGTGACAAAGGAAGGGAGGGAAGGAGGGCGGGAGGGGTGAGAGAGTGCGGGAGAGAGGAGAGAGAGTAAGATAAGGAAAGAGAGGGAGTTAGAGAGAGTAAGAAAAGTGTGAGTGAGAGAAGAGAAAGATCAAGAGAGATATAGAGAAAGTGAAAGTGAGAGAGAAGATGAGAAAGTAAATAAGTAGAAAAGGAAAGAGAGACTGGGAGAGAGAAAGAAGAGAGAGTAGGCGACTCAGCAGAAGAGAGAGTGAAAGAGTGGAAGATAAAAGGATGAAAGTGATATAAAGATAATGAGGGGTATAAAGGGAGAGTGAGGTAGAGGTAGAGTAGAGAGAGAAAGAGTCCATAAGAGAGGGAGTGATTGGGGGATAATGGGTGAGAGAGAGAGAGAGCAACAGAATGAAGGAAAGAAAAAGTGTGTGGGAGAGAGGGAGTGAGCACTAAAGAGAGAGAGCAATTGAAAGAGAGGGAGAGAGATCGTAAGAGGGCGTGAGAGAGGGCATTAGGGACAGAAGAAAGTGAGACAATAAAGATAGAGTGATAATGATAGAAATGGAGAGCATGAGATTGAAAGAAAGAGAGAGGAAAAAAGAGCATAGAGATAAAAAGTAATTGAGCTAGGTAGAGAGAAAGAAGGGAGAGAGCGGGAGGGATAGAAAGAGATTGATAGAGAAGGAGAGAATAAAAGAGAGAAGATAGATATAGTTAAGGAAAAAAGAAGGGAGAGAGGAAAAGAGATTGGGTGAGAGAAGGACAGTGAGGGTGAAAGAACGAGATAGAGAGGGATGGAGGGAAGGAGGGAGGGAGGGAGGGCGAGAGAGTATGAGATAGAAAAAAAGATGTTACTAACATGTTCCCTCTCTTATTATTTTTCTCTCTCTACATCCTTTGAACTCTTTTTTAATCTCTTCACCTTTCTACTACACTCTCTTTCTTTGTCACCCC
>NW_018240430.1:13227-15160 GCF_001263595.1 Phalaenopsis equestris | reverse complement strand
TCTATCCCTCTCTCTTTTATCTATCCCTCCCTTGCTCTTTTGATCTCTCTCTTCATTACTCTTGCTCTCTCTCACCCTCTCATGCCATTTTCTCTTCTCTCAGTTTCGTTCTCCCTCTCTTCAGCTCTTTTTCTCATCATATCCTTCTTTATTTCTCTTACTATCTCTCACTTCATCATTCTCTCTCCCTCACTCTTCCTTTCCCTCCCTCTCTCACTCCCTTTTATTAACTCTTCTCTCACTATCTTTCCTCTTTCTCTCAATCTCTTTATTGAGTTCATATCTTTTTTATTCTCACTCTCTCTCTTGGTCTTCCTATCTCTCCTTTTCTCATACACTAAACAATTCTCTCACCCTCTCTTCCCTATCGTTATCTCTTACTCCTTTCGCTCTCTTTGTCCCACTTGTCCCCTCTCTTCCTTGTTGTCTTACTCTCACCCTTAAATATCTTTTTCTTTTTCTTCCACTCCTCCCACTCAATATCACTCCTAATCTCCCTCTCTTCTCTCTATTCCCACTCTCTCTCTCCACCTCTCTATTACTAACTCTCCCTCCCTTCTTTTTCTAACTCTCTCACCATTCCTCTCCTTCTCTCACTCCTCTTCATCTCTCTTTCTATCTTGCTTTCTCACGCTCCCTCTAGCTCTACCTCCCTCTCACAATTTTTTTTCTCACTTTCTCTAGCTCTCTCCCTCTTTCTCTCTCTCATCTCTCTCATTATTTCTTCCTCCTTTTCTAGCTCAATCTTCAGTTTCTTTCCATTCTATCTCTAGCTCAGTCCCACTCTCCCCATCTTTCTCACTTTCGCTCTTTATTACTCTCTCTTTCTCTTGCTCTCTCTCTCTCCCTCCCTTTCTCTGCCTCTCAATATTTCTCTCTCTCAATCTTCTCATAGATTCTCCCTCCTTTTCTCTTTTCTCCCACACTCTCCTTTTCCTCTCACCCTCTCTCTTAGTCTACATCAATTTAGTTAAGTCTCACTCTATTCAAGTGAGTCTCATTCTCTCTCTCCTCCCTCTCTTACCTCTCACTCTCTCTATCTCTATGTTGCTCTTCTCTATCCCTCTCTTTTGCACCTCACTCTCTCCATATCTTTGACTCTGTCCACCTCTCTCAATCTCTTCTACCCTTGCTCTTTCTTCTCAATTGCCCACTCTCTCTCTTTCTGCGCTCATTCTCATTCTCTCTCCTTCTCTTTCCTTCACGTTCTCTCCCACTATATATACTTATCTACTGCCATCTTTTTTATCTCTCTATCTCTCGTTTCTCAATCTCTCTTGATTCATATCCCTATGCTTTCCTCACTCTTTTGATATATCTCTCTTTCTCTTATTCTTTTCTACACTCCAACCCTCTCCTTATTGCTCTCTCTCTCTCACACCATAACTACTTCCACTCTCTTCCTCTGTTTCCATCGCTATCACACTCTCTTGCTTTGACCCTCTCACTCACTCTATCTTTTTCTATCTTTTGCTCCTCTCACACCCACACTTTCTCCCTTTCTCTGTCTTGAGAGAGAAATAAAAATAGAAGAGAGTGTAAGAGAAGACAAAACAAGAGGGAGGGAGGAGAAGAGAATGAGTGAGAAATGAGAGACAACGAGAGAGAGAGAGAATGAGAAAGGAAGGAACTGTGGGATTGTGATAAGAGAGGGAGAGAGGAGGTGAGAGAAAGGGAGAGAAATATATGAGGAGAGAGAGAGTAGAGAGCAAATGAGAAATAGTAAGGAGGAGACTAAGTGAAAGAGAGAGGGAGGGAGAAAGGAAAAATACAGGGAGCTGAAGAGGAAGAGAGGGATAGAGAGAAATATTGGAAGGAAATGGACAACGAGGGAGGACATGTGAAGAGAGACTGAGAAAGGGGATTAAAGAGATTGAGAGAAGAGAGAGAGAGAGAGAGAGAGACAAAGTGTAAAGAGGTTTGAGGTTGACAG
>NW_018240430.1:12379-13194 GCF_001263595.1 Phalaenopsis equestris | reverse complement strand
ATCGGTGATCAAGAGTGAAATGAAGAAGAAAAAGAGAGGGAACGAGAAAAGGTGAGAAAGATCGAGAGGAAAATAAAGAGAGAAAGAGTGAAGAAAAAGTAGAGAGAAAGAGGGAGTGAGTGAGAGTGAAGTTGAAAAGAGATAGAGAGAGCAAAAGAACAATAAAAGGAGAAAAGAATGACGAAAGATACAAGAGAGAACAAGAAAGACAACAAATGTTTGAAAGATAAGGAGATAGAGGGAGAGATGGGGGAAGGAGGGAGAAGAGGAGTTAGATATGTGAGAGAAAGTTAGAAATAATGAGAGGTAGATGAGGGTAGAGAAATGAGAGAGGCAACATAGAGCAAGTGTGATCCGTTGAAAAAGAGAAAGGGAAGGAGAGCAATATAGAAAGATTGAGAAAGAGAGTGACAAAAAGTGTGTGACAAAAAAGAAATTTAGAGAGAAAGCAAGAGAGATATAGTGATAAAGAGAGAGGGAGGGAGGAAGTGTGAGTAATAATGAAGAGATGGGAGAGTGAGTGATAGAGAAATAGAGAGAAGAAAGAGTGAGGGAGGGAAGAGGAAGTGAGATGTCCTGAGAGAGAACACACGAGAGAGAGGGTTAGAGGAATAGAAAGAGTGAGAAGAGAGAAATTGAAAAGAGAGTAAGTGATAGAGTGGGAGAGGGTGGGAATGTGAGTGATTAAAAAAGAGAGAGAAATTTTAGTGAGAGAAGGAATGAAAGAGAGAGAATGTGTCTGCGTGTGTATGAAAAATATAGAGAGAGAAGAGTGAGTGAGTGAGTGAAGATTTGGCGAAAGAGGGTGAGGGAAG
>NW_018240430.1:10404-12248 GCF_001263595.1 Phalaenopsis equestris | reverse complement strand
TGGGAGTTTTAGAGAGAGAGAGAAAGAGTGTTTGTATGATGTGAGTGAGAAATGAGATAAAGAGGGAAGTTAGAGAGAGATGGAGAGGAAGGGAGAGAGGGAGAGAGAGAAATAAAAAGAGTGAGAGAGCGGAGAAAGAGAGAAAGAGAGAGATAGAGAAATGGAGAGTGATAGAAAAACTGTGGAGCCTGAGAGAAATTGAGAAACAATGAGAGAGAGTAAATGGGAAGAGATAGAAATGGGGGGCCATAGAATTGAGAGAGAGAGTGAGAAAGTCTGTGTGGAATAATAGGAGACAAAGGAAAGAACAATAACAGAAAGCAACAAATGAATGAGCGAGAGAGATATAAAGTGAAAGTGAGATAGAAGAAAGAGTGAGAGAGAAAAATGGAAGAGATTATGATGGAGAGAGATAGAAGGAAGATGTGAGAGAGAGTGAAGAGAGAGAGCAAGCGAGACAAGGAGAGAAAGAGATAGATAAATAGAGATAGAAGAGAGAGTGGGGGAAGAGGAATAATACAGAGTGAGCAAGAGAGAGAGGGAGGGAAAGCAAGAGAATGGGTGCGAGAAAGTTAGAGCGGATGGAGAAATAGACTGAGAGGGAGAGGGATGAAGGGAGAAGAGAGAGATCGAGAGAGTGTGTGTGAGAGGGCTAGAGAGAATAGGAGAAAAAGTGAGCGAGATATAGTCGGGGATAGATAGAGAAAGAGTGAGGGGAGAGTGAAGAGATAGCATTAGAATAGTGAGCAAAAATGAGAATAGAGAGAAAGAGAGAGGGGGAGCAAGAGTGAGTGAATTGAAGAGAGAGAGAAAGTAATTGAGAGATGGAGAGAGAGATTGATAGAGAGAAGTGAGAGTGAGGGAAGAGGGAACAGAGAGATGGTGTGATGAGAGAGAATGTGAAGTGGGAGAGAGAGAAAGAGAGAGTGCTAGATAAATGAATAGAAAGAGTGAAAGGACCAAGAGAAATAGGAGAGTAACAGAATAGACAACAGGAGAGTAAGAGATAGAGAAATTGAACATAAAGTGATAAAAAGAGAGTAGGAGAGTGAGGGAGTAAGAGTGAACGTGAATTGAAAAGATAAGAAGCGATAATGGGAGAGAAACAACGAGAGACATATAGAAAGAAAATAAAATGAGGTAAGAGAAAGAAAGAGCGGGATGGAGAGAGAATGGCATAGGGTTCAAGAGAGAGATAGAGAAAGAACTGAGGGAGTAATGGAGGGAGTGAGTCATAGACAGATGTGGAGGGAGGGAGAGAGAGAGCAGAGAAGAGAAAACGAATGAGAGGGATGGAGAGGGAGGGAGAGGGAGTGAGAGTGAGAGTTAGAGAGAGATAGCGAGAGCGGATATGAGAGATAGAAAGCGATAGGGATAAAGAGAGTGTGAGTGAAAAAGGAAAAGAGATGTAGAGACATTGAGAGAGGTGAGAGTGCAAGAAACAAAGTGTAAAAGAAAGGAGAGTGAAAGAAAGCGAAAGAGGGAGAGAGATAGCAAGATGGAAAGAGAGCAAGGTAGAGAGCTACAAAGAGAACTAAACACAGTGAAGGAAATGAGAGTAGATGGAATAATGGAGGGTGAGGAAGAAGCAAACTGAGATAAAGAATAGAGGGAGAGAGTGAGGGAGAAAGAAGCTGAGCAACATAAGGGAGATTCTAAGAGAGACAGAAAGAGGGAGTAAGCAAGTTTGATGAAAAAAGAAATATAAAGAGGAAGAGAGTTGGGGGGGCCGAAATAGAAAAAGAGGGAGAGTGAGAAGGAGATAGAGCGATGAGAGAGAAATTAAGAGATTAAGAGCAAAGAGAAAGAATGAGTGAGGGAGGGAGGGACATAGAAGACAGAGA
>NW_018240430.1:4174-10369 GCF_001263595.1 Phalaenopsis equestris | reverse complement strand
GGAGATAGAGAGAATTATATAAAGAGGTGGAGAGTGAGAACATGAGTATGGTAAAGAGAGTGAGAGATATGGAAAGAAAGGGAAAGGGAGGTATAAAGTAACAGAGGGAGGGAGGAGGGAAGAACTGTGAGAGAAAGTGAGAAATAGAGAGAAGTGTGATGATGAGTGAGAAACAATGAGGGAGAGAAAAGAGAGAAATTGATAGAGAGAAAGAGGGGATTGAGAGTCGGCAAAGTGAGAGAAAAGAGAGTGAGAGAGAGAGAGAGAGTAACAGAGTGAGAAAGAGAGATGGAAGAATGAGCGGGAGATTGAGTGTGGGAGAGAGAGAGTGAGAAAGACAGGGATAGAGGGACAAATTGTAAGAGGTTGAATAGAGATGGAGTGAGAAAGAGAGTAGGAGGGAAATATAGAGAATTAAAAGTGAGGGAAGATAAAACAAGAGAAAGTGTGCGAAAGAGGGCAAGAGAATGAGAAGAGTTAGAGACAAAGAGGGAGAGAGAGAGAGGAATAGAGAGGGAGAGAGGAAGAGAGAATAAAGTTAGAGTGTGTGTGAGAGGGGGAAAGAAAGCGAGGGTGAGAGAGAGTGTGTAAGAGATTGGGGATAAAAGGAAACGAATGATTGTGAGAAGAAAGAGAAAAGAGAGTGACATATACAGGAATAATAGATAGAGAGTGCAAGAGAGAGAGAACATTGAGTGCGACAGTGAGAGGAAGAGAGTATGAGTGAAATTTTAGAGATGAAGGTAACGATAACGATAAGATGGTGAGCAAGAGAGCAATAGAGTGAAAAGAGAGTAAGAAAAGAGAGAGCTAATGATATGAAGCAAGTGAGAGTGTAAAATAAAGAGAGACATGGAGCGAGAGAGAGAGAGAAAGGGAGAGAGAGGAAGGAAGTGAGTAAAAGGAGGGAGGGGGGAATGGAGCAAGAGAGAGGTATGATTGAAAGTGAGAAATAATGAGAAAGAATAGGGGGAGAGAGAGTGCTACTCAAAGAGAGAGAGATTGAAAGAGAAAGGCAGGGAGGGAGAGCGACGAAGAGATTGATGGATAGAATGAGAGAAATAGTGAGTAAAAATGAGAAGGGAGATTGACAAAAGAGAGTGCAAGAGAGAGATATAGAGAGAGAGAGCAAGAGAAGAAAGAGAGATGAAATAAAGAGCTAGAAAGAGAGAGAGGAAGAAAACGAGAGATAGAGGGAGGCAACTTGAAGAGAGAGAAAGGGCGTGTGAAATAGTGAGAAGAGAGAGTTAAGATAGAAAGAGCAATAGAGTCTACGAGAAATAGGGAGGGCAAGAAAATGTGTCATAGAGTGAGAGGGGGAAGGGAGACTAAGAAAATGAGTCATAGAGAGAGAGGGGAGAAGGAAGGAGATAGAGAGGGAGACAGGTAGAGAGATGATGGGAGAGTGAGAGGAAGAGATAAGGATAAGAGAGGAGGGAGAGAGAGACAATTTTGTGTGTGTCGGGGATAAAGTATGAGAAAAGGTGAGTAAAGAGAGAAGAGGACATGAACAAGAGAAGAGAGGCAAGAGTAAGAGGAATGAGTGAGAGAGAGTAAGGAAGAGCAAGATAATGAGGGGAGGAAGAGAAGGGTATATAGGAGAGAGGGAGAGAGTGCGTAAAAGTGAGAAAGAGATTATTGAGAGAGCAAGAGTAAGACAAAGAGTGAGAGAAAATGTGAGTGAGAGAGAATGCGTGAAGGAAATATAGTATTAAAGAAGAGAGTCAAAGAAAGAGAGAGAGCGGAAGGGCATGAGAGAATGAGAGAGAGGGAGAGAGTGGACAGACAAGTGAGAATGAGAGAGTGTGTGAAAGAGATGGAGTGAGAGAGGAAGAGAGGGAGAGATAAGGAAAAGTGGGGAAAGAGAGCAAGAAAATATAGAAAAAAGACAGAGAGGAGTTAGAGGGAGGAGAAAGAAGGGAGAGTAGGAGAGTGAGAGAGTACCGATAGAGTAATAAAGAGAAAGAGAAGAGAGAGAGGAGAGAGAGGAAGAGAGGGAGTGAGGGAGAAAAAATAAAAAAAATAAAGGAAGGGGAGAAACAAGGAGAGATGTATGGAAAGAGGGCGAGAGAGGGGTGAAAAGGAGGGATGAAGGGTGTAAAAGGTAGCATATGAGAGCTAGAATGATAGGGAGAGAGTGTAAGATAGAGGGAGAGAGTGAGGGAAGTTGAGAGAGAAAAGAGCGTGAGAGAGTGATAATGAGAGAAATAGGATGAAGGAGAGGGGGAAAGAGAGAGAGAGAAGAAAGAGAGAGTGAGTGAGAGCGATATGGGGAGAGAGAGAGGGTCAGAGAAATGGTGGAGAGAGGGGGGATGGTTATAGAGATATAGGGTGAGAGGGAGGGTGAGAGAAGGAGTGGATAGAGGGGGATGGTTAGAGAAATAGGGAGAGAGGGAGGGTGAGACAAGGGGTGGATAGAGGGAGAGAGAGAGAGAGAATAAGGGAGAGGAGAGAGAGGGGAAAAAGCAGAAGGGAGATGAGGAGAGCGAGACAGATGGAGAAAGAGAGAGAGCAAGTTAGGGTGTGAGAGCAAGAGATAGAATAGGAGGGAGAGATCAAGAGCGAGTGACAGATAAGTGAGATAGAGGAGAGAGAGAAAGAGAGGGAAAGAGCGAGAGAAAAATAGAGAAAGGGAAGAGAGAAGAGAGAGCAAGGAAAGAAGAGAGGAAGGTGAGAGAGGGAATAAAGTAGAGATGGAGGGTATGAAAGTATTAGAGCTAAAATGAGAGGGAGAGAGAGTAAGATAGAAGAGAGAGTGTGGGATGTAGAGAGAAAAAAAGTGTGAGATAAGAGAGTATAAAAGAAGAAAAGAGTCAGACAAAATGAGAGAGAGTTGAGAGGTCATAATGAAGCGGGGAGAGAGAGAAATAAGATAGAGAGAGTTAGTGAGGGTGAGAAGATCGAAGAGAGAGAAGAGAGAGGATAAGAGACAGGGAGGATGGTAAGAGATAGAGTGAGGGAGGGAAGGAGGGTGAATGGAGGGAGTGAGAGAGAGCAAGGGAGACTGAGTGAGAGAGGGGAAAAGAGAGAGAGAGAAAAATGGAGAGAGAGTGAGAGAGATTAAGTGAGAGTGAGAGATATAAGAAGCGAGATGGAGAGAGCATAAGATAGCAAGAGAAGATAGTGAGATGGAGAGAGCATAAGATAGCAAGAAGGAGGGGGAGAGTGACAGAAGAGGGAGGACAGAAAGGTGGATAATGGATAAAGAAAGAGACAGTGGGAGAGAGGAATAGATGAAGAGATGGGGATTAAGCGAGTGAGGCGGAGGGTATGAGAGCAATTGTGTCTAAAAAAGTAAGGTTGCGACAGAGGTAGAGTGAGGGAGAGATTGGAATGGTGAGTGACAGAGAGGGAGAGAGAAATGTTGAGAGTATGAAAGAGGGAGGGATAGTGAGAGAGAGCATCAGAGTGCTCGTACATTAAAGGCAAGGAGAGTGAGCAAGGGAGAAGGGTGAGAGATAGAGAGAGTGAGATATATATAGATTACAAGTGAAGAGGAAGAGTGCGAGGGAGGAAAGTGATATATAATGAGAGAGATAATGAGAGAGGAGAAAAGAGAGAAATATTTGTGAGAAGTGAGTGAGAGGGAGAAAAATCAAGAGTGAGAGTGAGAAAAATCGAAAAAATGTCACCAAAAGAGAAAAAAATGAAAAATAGTGTGAGAGATTGAAAGAAAGAAAAAAATGAGAGTGCTTGTGAGAGATTAAATAGTGTGAGAGATTGAAAGAAAGAAAAAAATGAGAGTGCTTGAGGGGGAAAAAAAGACAGTAAGACAAAGAGAGGGGAGAGGGAGAGAAAGAGAGCCAGATAAAGAGTGGGTAGATAAAGAGCTATTGAGAGAGGAAGGGAGAGAGCAAGGACAAAGTGTGCTATTGAGGTGAGAGAAGCCAAAGTGAGAGAGAGAGAGAGAGAGAAAGATAGAGAAGAGGATATAAGAGAGGAAAGGAAAGCATAGAAACGGAGGAAAAGAAAGTTATAGATTAGGAGTGAGGGTGGGGAGAGGGAACCAGGGCAAGAGATAGTAGGGAAGAAGAAAGAGGATATAAGTGAGAGTTCAAAAGAAATAAAGATATAAGAGAGCGAGGGGGGAAGAGAGTGAGAATGATAAGAGAGAGCAAGAGTCCATACCTCCCTCCCCTAATTTCTCTCTTTCCTTTTCCCTCTCTCTCACCTCTTTACGCCTCTTCCTAGCTTTCTCTCACACCTCCTTGTCTCTCTCCCTCTCCCTCCTACCCTTGTTCCCACTACCACCCTCGTATGTCGTTCTCTCTTCCCTCAATCTCATCCTCCCTCTCTTCATCTCTCATTCTCTATATATCCTTCCTTATTTCTGTTGCTCTGTCTCCATCATTTTGTCTCCCTCGCTCTTCCTCACCCTCCCTCTCTCACTCCCTCTTACTCTGTCTTCTCTCGTTATCTTTCCTCTCTCTGTTTAACTCTTTATTTCGTTCATATCTTTCTTATTCTTACACTCTCTAGATCTTGTTATCTTTCCCTTTCTCACTCACAATACCATTCTTTTACCCTCTCTTCCCTATCATCTTACTCCTCTCGCTCCGCTCTCTCTCCCTCACTCGCTCATCCCTCTCTTCCTAGCTCTCTTTCTCTCTCCCTTAATTGTTTTGTCTTTCTCTTCCACTCCTCGCTCTATCACTCTTGATCTCCCTCCCATCCCTCTACTCTCACTCTCTCCCCTCTCCCCTCTCCTCTTCTCTATTAGTCCCTCTCCCTACCTTCTCTTTCTACCTCTCTCACCATTCCTCTCCATCTCTCTATGCTTCTCTTCAACTCTTCTTCTCTCGTGCGTTCTCACTCACCCTCTAGCTTTACCTCCTTCTCACTCCCACTCTCTTCCCTCTCACTATTTGTTTATCACTCTCTCTAGCACTTTCCCTCTTTCTCTCTCTCGTCTCTCCCACAGAAAGAGAGGGAGGTGGAGAGAGGAAAATCAAGAATGAACTTAAAGGAAAAAATAGAGGGAGTGAGTAAGGGAGAGAGAGATTGAGATGAAAAAGGACAGAGAAGAGAGTGGGGAAAAATTAGAGAGAAAGATGAAGGGAGTGAGAGAGAGATTGAAATTGAAGAGATATGGAAAGAGCAGGAGAGAAATAAAAGAAGAGGAGAAAAGACAGAGCAAGAGAGAGTGAGTAAGACAACAAATGTGTGAAAGATATAGTGAGAGAGGGAGGGATGGGGGAAGGAGGGAAAAGGAGGGTAAGATGTGTGAGAGAAAGTGAGAAATAATTTGAGATATATGCGAGAAGAGAGCAATATAGGGAGAAATAAGGATAGAGCATAGAGTGAGATGGAGATTGAGAGAGGAAATAAGTGAAAAGAGAGACAAAGATTGAGAGAGGGAATATGTGAAATGAGAGAGAGAGAAAGTGGGTGTGGATGATTGAAGAGGGAGAGAAACGGAGCTAGAGTGGGAGTGGGAGAGAGAGTAGAGCAAGAGAGAAATAGAGTGAGAATGGAGAGTGAGGGAAGATAGAGCGAGAGTGATTCAGTGAACAAGAAAGAGACATATGGGCAGTAATAAAATGAGTAGAGATAGAAAGATTGAGAAAGAGAATAATAAAAATAGAGTAACAAAAAGAGATTTAAAGAGAGCAAGATTGAGAAATGAATAGAGGGATAGAAATAGTGAGAGATGACAGAAATTGAAGAGGGAGTAAGTGATAAAGAAGGAGAGTGTGAGAGTGAGAGTGATTAGAAAGAGAGACAAATTTTAGTGAGAGAAGGTATAAACGGGAGAGAGAATGTGCGCGTGTGTGTGTGTTTGTAAGGAAAACATAGAAAGAGAAGAGTGAGTGAGGGAAGACTAAGTGGGACAGTGTGAGGGAAGATAGAGTGCGAGAGAGTGAGTGAGAGGGAGAAAATGAGGAAAAAGAAGAGAATGAGATAGAGAAATAGACAGAGAGAGAGGAAGATGGATCCGAGAAAGGTAGAACAAGAGAGGGAGTTATAGAGATAGAAAGAGTTTTTGTTTAATGTGAGTGAGAGAGGAGATAGAGAGGAAAGCGAGAGAGAGATGGAGAGGGAGGGAGGGAGGGAGGGGAAAGAGAAATAAATAGAGTGAGAGATTGAAGAAAGCGAGAAAGAGAGAGAGAAATAGATAGAGGGATAATGAGATTGTGTGTGATGTGTGAGAGAAAATATAAAACAATAAGAGAGATTAAATGTGGAGAGAAAGAG
>NW_018240430.1:0-1843 GCF_001263595.1 Phalaenopsis equestris | reverse complement strand
AAAAAGAAGGGAGATAGAAAAAAGATCAAGAGAGATAGATAAAGAGAGGGATAGAGGGTGAGATAGATGAAGATAGAGGGTGAGAGGGATGGAGGGATAGAAAGAAAAAGGATAGTGAGAAAGGATAGACAAAGTGATGGAATTATATAGATATATCGAAGGATAGAGAGTGAGAAAGTATAGAGAGAGATGGCATAGTGGGGGAGAGAGGAGGGAAACTGAGAGACAAGAAAGAGATAGAGAGAGTATGAGAAAGGTAGATAGTGGGTGAGAAAGACTTAGAGAGTACAAGCTAAAGTGGGAGAGAGAAAGTGAGATAGTGAGTCAGTTTGAGATCGTAGGAGAGAGAGGGAGGAGAGTGTGATAATAGAGATATAAATCTGAAGAAAAAGAGAGCAAGATTGTGAGCGAGAGATAAGAAATGTGATATGGAGAGAGAGAGTAGAGAGATAAGAGCTAGTTAGAAAAAGAGAGACCTTAAAAATAGATTGAGATGGAGGGAGGATGGGATTGAGGTGGAGAGAGATAGAGAAAAAAAAAAGAAATAGAAGAGAATGAATAAAGATATAGAGAATGAGAGCAACAACATGCGAGAGGGGGAGAGAGGTGAGCAAGGGAGTGTTGAAGAGAAAGTTAGAGAGAGAGAGCAAGAGTAAAAGAAAGTTCCAGAGAGAGGTAGAGCGCTAGAAAGAGTTAGAGATAAATATACATGAGAGCGAGAGGGAATGGAAGAAGGCTATGGACAGAGGGTGTGAGAGAGGGAATGGAAGAAGGCTATGGACAAAGGGTGTGAGAGAGAGAAAGGCAAAATCAAAGGGATAGGAAGAGATAAAGAGAGAATGAGAAAGATAGAGTTAGAGAGATAGAGTGAGTGAGACAGAGAGAGAAGAGAGAGAACAATTGAGAGATGAAGAGAGGGAGGCGAGAGGAAGAGAAACATTGAGAAGATATAGTGAGAGAAAAGAAACAGAGAGAGTTTGTGTGAGAGAAGCGACAAAAATAGAGAACAAGAGAATGAAGGGAAACAGAGTGGGAGAAGAGAAAAATAGAGTGAAAGAGAGAGTGTGAGGAAGGGAGAGAGACAGAGTAAGAGAGAGAATAGAGAGAGTAAGGGTGGGCGCGATGGAGGATGGAAGAGATGAAGAGAGTGCAAATGAGATAGAGAGAGAGAGGGGGAAGAAGCAAGAGAACGCACGAGAGAGAGAGTGAGTGCAGGATAACAAGTGAGGGAGCGTGAGAGGAAGACAAGGATGGAGGGAGAAAGAGCAAAAAAAGTAGATCTATCTCTCATCTATATGTCTCTCTCTTCTTCTCTCTAACCATCACTTAGCTTCCCCATTTCTCCCTTTCTCTCTTTTCTTAGGTTCTCTCTCTCCTTCTCTCTCATATTCGCTCAATCATGCCTTTCATCTCACCTTCACTCCCTCCATCCCTCTCCTTCCATCTTGTCCACTTTAACTCTGCTTCTCTTTCTCGCTCTTTCTCCCCCTCTCTCTCATCACCCCTCTCTCCTTTCATCTCTCTCACTCTCTTTATATATTCTCTCATTTAATCCATCATTTCCCTCACTCTGTTTTGAGCTCTCCCTCTTTCTAACACACACTCTCTCTTTGTTTCCGTCTATCTGATTCTCTATATGTCCCTCCTCCTCTTTCTCTCTCTCTCTCTCTTTTTTATTTCTCCTCTTTTATCTCTCCTCTTGCCTTCCTCCCCCTTATCCCTAATATATTGCTCCTCACACTTTCTTTCTTTCTTGCTCCGTCTCACCCTTTCTCTCTCCCACTTTCTTTTGCTTGCACACACAATATCAATATCAATCTCCCCTCTTCCCTCTCCCCCTTAC
>NW_018240429.1:0-414 GCF_001263595.1 Phalaenopsis equestris | reverse complement strand
ATATATATATATAAGATAAAAAGGATAGTGTAAAACAATATTTAAATATCAATTCATAGCTCTCTGCCTCATCCATTTTGTTGCTGACCACTTCTCTCCTTTCAAAACTGGGCATCCTCCATGCACGCTTTGGTGATCGGATTCCCCATTTAGCCCCTGCAAGGAAAATAACTTTTCATCAGTAGCTCATATACCAATTCTTTTATGGGAAATTAGCTTACATATCACACAATTAAAGATTTGAGTAGTAAGCATGTAGATATGAATGTTAAAGTGTTAGATATGTAAATACATAAGAATTGTGTGGCATGTATGAATCTCCCTTTATTTTAAATTTTTTTTTACTGATCCACCAACAATGTGGTAAACAAAATACATTCTCATCAGCAGCAGCAACAACACATACAATATATA
>NW_018240428.1:0-292 GCF_001263595.1 Phalaenopsis equestris | reverse complement strand
TGTCAAAAAGCCTTAAAATCGCCCCAAATCCAAGAACTCTCAAGCCCTAGCTCAAAAATTACGTTTTTAGGAGGAAGGGGATGATGAATAGTGGCGGTTCACTAGTCAAAATCGTGGTTAAATGTGTTTTTTCATGAGCTCGCCGTCGGTGGGGTGGTCGACACCGTCAGCGTACTCTATTGAAAATTGAACATAACTCTCGGGAAAAATCCGCTGTCGGCGGCGTCGAGGGGTCATCGGCGAGCTCTATTGATTTAGTTCAATTTCTAGATTTTTGTGATTTCGATCAATT
>NW_018240427.1:0-733 GCF_001263595.1 Phalaenopsis equestris | reverse complement strand
TGCCAGTGTTTTGAAATGGGATTTAGGAGTGTTGCTGAAAAACTAACATACCCGTTCTCTCTCATTTCCTAGTCGTCAGTTTTGTCCGTTAAATATTGGTAAATTTCATTCATCTAGTTTCTTGTTGGGATGAAATTAAAATTTAATGGCAGACATGAAAGTTCTTGATCATGTATAATTCATTGATCCATGCAGGAGTGAAAGTGATCCATCTACCTCACACTTAAACAACTCCCTGGTTGATTTTATGTAAATTTGCATAAAATTCTTTTACCATAGGAACAACTACGGCAACAGTAGTGTAGCACAACACTTCCCATCTTCACCTCACTATCGTCTCTTCAATTGCCTTCGAGGGATTATTCAATATGCAATATACAAATCCTCTTTCTTTGATCAGACTTTTCTTCGTCAGTACCTTGTTGAAGATTCGTTCGCTTCTGCACTAATAAACTTTCACCGATTGAAAAACTCGCATTCTGAGATTACCAAGGGAATTGGACGCCATAGGACTGAAATTGGTGGAGTTTCACTTCATTTTTGGGGGAAAATATGAACTAGGAATCAAATTTGGGAGTTTAAAAGGGTAACTCCCGCCCAAAAACTGTCAAAAATGACCATTCAAACTCCAGAAATCGCCATCTCGTCGGTCTTGCCGTCGGCGAGGTTGAGGGTGCCGTCGGTGAGCTTCTGTATTTATTTTTCCTGGACTCTCAGAAAAAAACCCACCATC
>NW_018240426.1:0-345 GCF_001263595.1 Phalaenopsis equestris | reverse complement strand
ATGTATAATTAAATAAATTCTATCTTATTAAATTACATTTTAAAAATATCTTATATGTGGTATGAGCTATCATCGAGCATAATATCGAGTATTTAACAAGTTTCTTGTTGAACAATAAACGAGTTTTTCGGTGAACATAAATAACTAAGTTTGATTATTGTCGTATTCAGTTCATTTAAGTTTCCAGTTTTAAAAAAATAATCAAACTTTTTATTTACTAATTTAAACTAACATGATTGAATCTTTATCGAGACGAGCTTAAATAGTTCATCGAGTGCGTTGGTTCATTTATATCCCATCACTTCTTTTATTTTTTTATTTTTATGTAAATAGGTCAATGCTTGA
>NW_018240425.1:0-3528 GCF_001263595.1 Phalaenopsis equestris | reverse complement strand
AGCCCTTCAGACCCTTCGATAAGAGTGGTTTATATTCCTACATTCATTGCACCCAGAACACTATAAATAGAGCCGAGAGGGGGATGGAGACTTGGGAGAGAACCTAAAGCCTTGAGAAGGAGCTAAAGTCGAGCACCACCCTTGTCACCCTCGATCGTTAACCACCGTCCACCGTCTTTGACACTCGCCAACTGCCATCAATCACCGTCAACCACCGTCGATCGTTGTCGACCACTGCCGACTGCCCTTTGACAACCACCGACCACCATCGAGCTCTACTGTCGCAGTCAATCACCATCGTTCGTCATCGACCACCGCCAACCATCTTCGACACCTACTGACTGTCATCGATCACTACCAATTGCCGCTAATTACCATCGACCACTATCGATCATCGTCAACAACCACCGACCACTATCGAGCTCCACTCTAGCCTTCAACCAGTGTTGACCATTATTGACCGCTGACCACCACTGATTACCACCAATCACTGAGCCACCAACCGATCTTTTAACTTGAAAAAACTAGTAACCATTTCTCTTCTGTGAGACAAGGGGTTTCTGTAATCATTAATCTATAGTGGATTTACCTATAGTGGATTCTTACATATGGGTCAGGCCCCGTGGTCTATTGCGTTTAAGGGTTTTCCACATAAAAACTTCTAGTGTCATCAGTGATGGTTTACTTTTACCTGAGTGTGTTTTGAATTCTTGCGCAACGCTAAGGTGACAATCCATTACTCTTACTAAAACAAGTCGTTAAATTAGTTTTTGTTGAACTCTTAACAAGCTATCTGTTGAAAAAAATGAATTTATTCACGAGCAAAGATGAATGAGCTTGTTAATGTTTATATTTGTTAGTTTAAATAACGAGATTTATAAATTTTATCAAAACTTATTACATGAACACAAGTGCATTAAATTGTCAGCATCCCTACGCGCTTCGGCTCTCGAGTAGTTGTATTATTGTCATGCCTTATTTACATTTACTTTAAATCGAACAGCCTTTTCAATTTATAAATTGTCAAATTAAGGCTTGCTATCAGATAATCATTTGATTTACAAGCAAAAAGTTTGTTTGTGTTGCACACAAGAAAATTCACACTATTAATTTGACATTTTAGTTTAACATGAAAATTCAAAAAATGTATATTAACGACCTGATGATAATTTTTGGAGGTAAATATCCTCAAGCGTTGTATTCAGAATATAACAAATATTTTTGTATACTATATACAGACAAATATTATACTTGGTATAATATTTTAACTCATTTCCAGGTGAAGAATAATGATCTATCTTTATATTTGTAAATTTATAGTAAATCATTTTGACTGAATTTGACCACGTGATTTTTTACCTTTTAAAAGTTTCCACGCAAAAAAAGTCACGGTGTTTTTTCTTGTTACTTTTATTATTTGATTATCTGTGTGTGCTAGATTTTCGTACAACATTGCGATGGTAAATTATTAATGTGTTGCCTTTTGGCACCCAATAAGCTTTATAGGAAATGTATGTGTGCACAGGGCGCACCGATAATTCAGGCAAGATTGTGTGATGGAGTTGGTGGATATCAATATTGGTTGTTGATGGCTTGGATTGACTCTATGAAGGATGATATAGTTAATGACATTCATTAACTTTATAAGTGATAGCATGTGTTGAGAATGTACATCAATCTTATTGGCAATGTTAGTTGTTTGTGGTCAGATGACACAATAATAAGATAGTGATTCATGTCTATAATGGGGAGATTGTTGATGAGGTCGTTTGTAGGTGAGAAATAGAGGTTGACGTCAATTGAAGGATTACGGTGATTGGGAGATCATAATCATATTTGTTATATACGATCAGTGTACCATAACACAAAGGTATCCATAGAGCAACGACTACTAGTCATACCATGGGAGTAGACCGACGAAAGCTCTATAGTCTGGCTAGCAGTTTAACTGATCGATGGTCCAAAGCTTTACCGATCAAAGACCCTCCCTCTGGCCGACCGAAGGCCCATCGCCTGGCTGACTGAAGGCCCATGGACTGGCCGATTGAAGGGCTTGGCTGACCGAAAGTCCATAGCCTAGCCGACCGAAGACCCTAAAACGAACGAACCGGATGCTCTCAGTCTTAGACGACTCAAGGATGTGACAGTCAAGGCAAAGAGATGCTTATATTTTTTTTTATTCGTTCATTTATTTATCTATTTATTGACCAAAATACTCTATGAGGTCCTTATTTCCAAGGCTAATAGATTATTAAGATTGATCTAGTCTCTTTTAGTTTCTCTCTCCCACACACTCTCCTACACTCTATTTCTTGAGTGTGCTTCTCATGAGAAGATCAAATTCAACAAAAAGAGTTGCATACGAGAAAATTCACAATATCATTTTGTCATTTTAGTTTTATATAAAGATCCAAAAAGGTGTATAGACCCGACGTTGACTCTTGCTGGGAATTGCTCTAGAGCATTGTATTCAGAATACATCAAATATTTAGGTATAATATGTATGGACAAATATTGTAATGTGTGTAACATTATAACTATTTTCAAGTTGAACGATAAGTGTTTGTCGTTATATTTGCATACTTGTAGTAGATCTTTTTGTCTGAGTTAGGCTCCATGATTTCTTCTTTTTTTAGATTTTTTGTCTAAAATGTCACAGTAAATGTCAGTGTCTTCTCTTGTTATTTTCTCATTATTTTTGTGTGCGTTGGATTTTATTACAACACCACAAATTTTATGGCTCTCAACATGCTTTTTAGATAATGTATGTGTGGACATAATACATCGACCATATAGGCAATGTTGTGCCATGAAGTTGATAGATATTGATAGATATCAATATTGGTTGTTGGCGGCTTGGATCAACTTTATAAACAATGATATAGTGAATGATATGCATCAATATTTTTGGAGATGGCGTGTGTGACGATGTACATCGATCTTATAGGCAATCGCAAATGGTGGTGGTCAAGAATGTAAAAAAAAAAGGAGATAGTGATTGATGATTGTAATCAGGAAATTGTTGACGAAGGTGTTTGTAGGTGAGAAATAGAGGTTCGACATCCATTGAAGGATTACAACGATTGGAAGATCATAACCATATTTGTCAATAGCAATCGGTGTATCATAGTGCAAAGGTCTCCATAGAGCTGTAGTGCATAAGGCATATCAGGACACACATCATTCTAAATATGACGTAAAATCTTAAAAAGTTAAATTCAGACAATAATTAAAATATCTTCAAATTTAAAAACAAAATGACATGTAAATAATGCTTAAATTCAAAAGTTCAATACCTTAATCACTTAAAATTAAAATTAAAAGGGGCATTTATATATATACCACGTAGTACATATGTATTTACATATGTAAGACCTAAACTTTTATGATCGTAGATGTTTGATGACAGTTTGGCCATGGCAATCGATCAATGGTGGTTAAGCAATTGTAGACCAACATCATTGGTTGAGCCACAAATATCATGTGATATTGCGACGATTGGGCAATCATGATCTGGCGATGATGGAC
>NW_018240424.1:0-9983 GCF_001263595.1 Phalaenopsis equestris | reverse complement strand
TTGCGAGTAACCAAGTCAATCAAAACCTGCTTTGTGTGTCCAAAAAATGCCCGCGCGGACCTAGAAGAGAGGCGGCTGCAGCAGGGACTGACCGACCACCTCATTTGGTCGACTGGTCGGCCACCTCGCTGGATGGACACGAAAATGTATCAAATATACGTTTGCGAGTAACCAAGTCAATCAAAACCTGCTTTGTATGTCCAAAAAATGCCCGTGCGGACCTAAAAGAGAGGCGGCTGTAGCAGGGACTGACCGACTACCTCATTTGGCCGACTGGTCGGCCGCCTCGCTGGATGGACTCAACAACTAAAATGTATCAAATATACAAAAATGTGTCAAACATATAAAATGAGTTAGATCTACGAAAAGATGCCATGTATACAAAAAGATGCTATATATACAAAAGGTGTCAGGCATGAAAAGGTGTCAAATATACGAAAATGTGTCAAATACATGAAATGTGCCAATGAAGATAATAATAACCTATAACTCTCAGGGGCAATGATGCAATTTTTATACTTTTATCCTCATATCATCTATAAGTAGGATGGTTTTTTTTTTATGTAAGGAGACTAATGCTATTTGGGTTTTCCGACCATTTAGTCATCGCTCTGCCTTCTCATGTAACAGATTCTTGCAAATATAAAATGGGTCCAAGGGCCTGGGAAACACCTCCTAATTTGACCTGCTAGGGGCAATTACTGTGTCACTCCTTCTTTCTCTCTCTCTCTCTCCGACTCTAATCCTTTTTTCTCTCTTTCTCCCACTGTCTCGGTTTCCTATTCCTTGGGCATGATCTGCATGACAGATTTGGATTCAACTTACATTATGTTTGAATTGCTTGTATTGTCAAAATTCTTATTCAAGCTGCATAATTAAAGTGTGGTGAGCAAAATAGAGACAATTGCTTGAAAACCTAGAAAGAGAGTGAAGAAAGAAGGGGAAACTTGACCCAATAAGGAGGTAACAACTATAAGAGGTATTGCTGACCACTTGAGAAAAGATGGAAGTAATCACTTTTTCCTTTATGATTTGTAATATGCCTTCCCTTATACTTATGCACTCTTTATATATGAGTGCATAAAACCATAGTGATTTAAATAACTGTAAGAAATAAACATAGAAACTTACATCTCATGCTAAATGATATAAAACTATGATACATATTCCATTTATGAGGGTGAGAAGGGGTGGTGTTCATAGCCATAGGAGAAAAAAGAGAGCCAACCACTTGAGGAAGGGGTTGATCATGGTTCTTTTATACTTCATTATATCCCAAATATAGAAGTGTCCTTTATGTATCTATGGCATCCTATCTTCATCTTGGACAAAGTTCCTTTTTCTGTTTTTGACTTGTTTGTGTTTATCTCTGATTTTCAGAAGCAAGTTATAAACATGAGATATAGCAACGTACATAAAATATGAATACAAAACTGGTAAGTCATGAATGAATTTTTTTACTCTTGAAAAACATTAGATCAAAATAAAGAGGAAAATACATGACAACCTTTATTGACTTTTATCAGCTAAAACTATCATTACATTTAAAAAAAAAAGAAAAATCTAAATCAAATGATAGTATTGTCTACAGGCATTCCAAACATGTTACTAGAAGCCATAAAGATTCAATTTATTCTTTCTTTAAAACTTCCTTTTCTTATTTATTGTATTGTTACTCAGTTTCTCTGGTTTCTTTTATGGTCTTTTTTGTTAATTTTGACTTATTTTCTTACATTTACATTGATTCTAAAATACTAATTAAATATGGATTTTTTTTATTTGACTGCTAAATATGTCTACAGATTAATTACCTTCTGGGATGTTTATGTCCTTATTCCTAGCTATGTAGTCATCAATAAAAAAAAATTCTGGAGGATATGAACTTAAATAATTGGGATAATGTTAGAAGGATATGACCTCAAATATCTGGGATAATGTTAAGATATGACCTCAATAATTTTGTCAATCATGCTATTTATGAAATTTCTTATATTTAGGAGAAGTGTTTACTAGAAAAATCTCATATAATGTAACATTTATTAATGTATATTTTTCATCATTATAATGAGAATGATTATTTATCTCACGAGCTCATGGCTTAAATTTATTTTCATTTATTTGGTAGTTTTAATTTTTTTTATTAACTTATGATTTCTTAGAGACATGCCGACAATGTTTTACTATTAAAACAAGATGTATTATTTTAGTTATGATGGTTTCTGATTTAGATGACTTATTATTTAGTTTAGTTTAAATATATGTGTTCAGCATTTATCTAGTTCTTCATTCTGCTAGGCAGCCTTCAATAATAACATTTGAATTTATTTATGCCCTACATGAATTTTATGACTCTTCAATTATTTTGTTGGTGGCGTTTATCCATTTGGTATCAATAACTTGACAATATTTTAGCTTGGCTTTGGCATCTCATATTTCAGCACTAATTTTTTTAATCGACTCTACTATACGTGAAATTTCCTGCAGCATGTTTACTTCGATTGATATTTGTAGCATTTTCTGCAACTCCTGAAGTGGTTTTTGTGAGCCTTCGTTGCATTTCCTTTGTTACATCTTTTGTAGCCAGATATTGGCTCTTGTGCAATTTTGGATTTAGTTTTATGATGGTCTCTTTTTCTTATCCAAATGTGAAATTTAAATTGAATCAACAAGAGACAGTTAATCGGGGAATTAAATACATATAGATAACTACTCTGAGGCATGTAGTGATAGCTTTTATTGAATCAAAATTTTAATTTCTTTCTTTTAATCTTGTGCGCACATATTTGATGAGAGTTTCTTTTGACTGCGGTATAAGTGCAATCACCTAATTCTGTGCAACTACCAAATTTGAGGTAAGTCAAAAGAAACTCTCATCAAATATGGTAGTTGCACACTTTGGTAAACCATTTCCTTGTTTTCTCCTGCCTTATTATTTTGTTGTTGGTAATGCAACAATTATGATTTTAATTAAAATTTATAAAATGAAAATTGCTTTGTAAATTTAAAATTGTTTGTTTCTTTATGATTTGAATTTCTTGTTAGCCTCTTTGGATTTAATCGATGATGATATCATCATTGCAAATCTAATTTCTGATTTTCTATTTTGCACCTAAATTAAGCGTTTTTAATGGTCTTTTATCTGTAAATTCTAATTTTCTTTGTGTGATTCACATTCAATGCATTATTCTAGCTGCTATAGAAAGCCTCAAGCTAAACTATTCTGCATCAACTGATGTACAGTTTTCCTTAAAAACATTTCTGATAAATAGTATTTTATCTTAAATGTCTAACCATGCAGTTTTATTTTGCTTGCATCGTCATACAATCAGTTTCATTGCAAGTTCCTGCATCTTATGTTACTCTTTCATTTAGTATTTTCTTATACACTGTTGTCAGGTACATTTCGTATTCTTGTTCAGTCCTTTATGCCTCTACCAACCTTTTTTGAGTCAATAAAAAAGCCATTTGAAGAGTCTTCGCGCCATGTTTGTCTAGAAATTTGCATTTGGCCACCCTTCTACACTTATAGTAGTTGTAATTGTCAATTAACCCTTACACTGAAGAATGGGTGAGATTGTTAAACCTTCAGTTTTCTTTGCTCGGTTATTTTTCAGTCTTTAACAAAACAGCTATCAAAAGAAAGAACAGAGCTCCTGTGGTAGAAATGATAGGAGGGTTGGTCTCATGCCAAATAATTTAGACGAATAATTAATAATAAAGCAGTGGAGCTGCTGTGAACAGTAGCAGTCTAAACGCAGAGTACAGAAGCTTATGAGCATTTGGTTAACCATTCATTTTAATGCTTTGGGCCTTTGCATCATTCTTTCTTTGAGAAACTCTGTTGTAAAGCAACGTAGCAAACCTTTCAATGATTACTATTTTTTTTTCTCATTGTTTGTTCTAACATTTTATCAGGAAAGAGAAGGCCATGGAGGGCATTTCTTTTGTATGGTCCACCTGGAACAGGAAAGTCATACTTGGCCAAGGCTGTTGCAACAGAAGCGGAGTCAACTTTCTTTAGGTTTCTATTTTCTTAATCATGCTATTTCATAATCACGAGTTTACCTTTTATGCCTTTTTTGGTCGTGCATGCATGTTTTTAAACCTTAGCAAAGGAAAGCCAATTTTTCATTTACTGCGTATGATCAAATCATGAATATATTTAGATGGAGTTTTTGTTTTGTAAGAATTCCCATCCATTCTCTTAATTTGTATTGATTGCAGTTATACATTTAAGTGAAGTTTCTTGTCTTGATGTAAAATCTGTTCTGTTCACCAATTACTTGTGGCCATTTTCACAATTATGTGGTTTTTGGCTTGCAATCATGAACTGAAAGTAAAAGCAATTCAAGAAATGTGTGCATTATTTTGTTCTTTACTTATTTTTTGATGCATGAACATGATCATAGAAATACTCTTATTGTGGTACATTTGGCTTTGATTTTATGCATATTAAAGCAAATGTTGAAAGGTAACTTATCGAAGTATGTGTTAGACCTTGAGAAAACTTCGTAGCTTTGAATAATCTTTTTTAATGCTTAAGCAGTAAGTAGTAAATATAGAGCCTTTTTTTTTAAGGAAGAAATCTTGTGAAGAAAATTCATGTAGAATTGTAATTAATTCATATTGAAAATTTTTCACACTTTAAAAAATTTAACCATTTTTATTTTTACCCTAATGTTTCATAGCGCTTACACTATAGTGGGAATCATATTTCTTTTGAAATTATTTGTTCTTTCAGCATATTATCTTTCTTATTCTAGCAAAATGTATCATGGTGTTTACAACCTAGGAGAATATCACTCATAAACTTATTTGTTCTTCCTTTCTACTACTTTATCAACTTTCTGTATGATGAATGGCACCATGATTTGAACAAATTTTCAATTATCACATGTGTACTCTCATCTAAAATAGATTTGGTTTTGTTTTACATGATATTATCTCACTTTTGCATGTTGACCTTTTTTACCGCGGAGCTTGTACGTGTATAGTTTCCATTATTTATAAATGGGCTGGACTATTAGAAGCACTTTGTTTTCTACAGTATTTAGCTAAAATTCCTAAAATCCATCATCTTATCTCAAATCCCTGCAACTTAGAAGAGAAGTTAAAGACATGTGATGGATTGAAAATTGATTCCGTGCACTAAATAATATTTTACTGTTTATGAAATGTAGTGCAGATGTGTAGTGGTGGTTGTACCATGGTATCATCGTAGTTTGTTATTAGGTTTATGTTATGTTATTTTTATTTCTATTATGTATAATTGAATTAGATAGAGACACTTAAAAGACAAATAAAATTATTTTTACGAGTAGATTTTAAGATCTTAAAATTTGCAATGTTCATGAAGATGCTAATACTTTGTGGAATAGAGTAACAAAACTATTCAGCAAGTTATAAAAGATGTGCTTGGAGATCAAATTAAAATACTTTAATGAATAAAAATAATTGTTGGTGTAGTAATAATGCTTTTGAAAAGATAAATAAGAAGAAGTTTTGTTATAAAAATAGATATAGATGAAAAAATTTGTAAAATTGGAAAAAAATAGATGGCGCGTAAGGAGACTAAAAAACAATTTATGATGTTAAGAATTTTGTTTTTAGTGATATTTATAATAGATTAAATATATACTATAGTTAGTGAAAGATATATGTATAACTAGTCAAACAAAGATATAAGAAAAATAAAGATTCAATTTAAATTAAATATATTGAGTATGTGTTTTCCTTATTTGAGGATATTCAACATAGGCGGGTTTAATGAAGATTGTGAAAATACGATCAACTTAAGTGATAATAATATTGTAAATAATAAGAAAGGTCTTTATTTCTATCATCACATTAGTAAAATAGAAATTGATAATGTTTTAAAAAAATTGAAGGGTGTAAAAGCAATAGGACCTCATGATATTCCAATAGAACTGTGAAAATATTTAAGACTAGAAATTTGTTTTTAGTGATATTTATAGTAGATTAAATATATACTATAGTTAGTGAAAGATATATGTATAACTAGTCTAACAAAGATATAAGAAAACTAAAGATTCAATTTAAATTAATTATATTGAGTATGTGTTTTCCTTATTTGAGGATATTCAACATAGGCGGGTTTAATGAAGATTGTGAAAATACGATCAACTTAAGTGATAATAATATTGTAAATAATAAGAAAGGTCTTTATTTCTATCATCACATTAGTAAAATAGAAATTGATAATGTTTTAAAAAAATTGAAGGGTGAAAAAGCAGTAGGACCTCATGATATTCCAATAGAACTGTGAAAATATTTAGGACTAGAAATTTTTTGGCTTCCTAAAGTTTTTAATATTATTTTAAATACTTAAAAAATGTGTAATGTGTAGAGAAAGAGTCTTTTGATTTTTATTTTTAAGAATAAAGGGGATACACAAGCTTACAACTTATAGATGAATGAAGTTAATGTGTCATACATTAAGTTATGGGAGAGTACTTGAATATACATTATGACGTGATACAAAAATTTCTCAAAATCAATTTGGATTCATGTTGGGCAAATCTACTATGAAAGCTGTATATTTGTTGAGAGGTTTGATGGAGAAATACAGAGAGAGTAAGCATGATCTATATATGATTTTTTTTTTTTATTCAGAAAAAGTTTATGATAAAGTTCAAAGAGAAGTATTTCAGAGAGTTCTAGAAAGAAAGTTGTTGATAGTGATTATATTCAACAAACACAATGAGGATTGACCATGTATTTTCTTATTTAAAGAAAGTTGTTGATATTGATTATATTCAACTAACACAATGAGGATTGACCATGTATTTTCCTATTTCAGTTGGATTACATCAGGGATTGGCTTAAAGCCCATATCTTTTTGCTTTAGTTATAGATGTTCTTATTGGACATTAATAGGACGATGTATCTTTGTGTATGCTTTTCGCTGATGATATCCTTCTTGTGGATAAGAAGAGAGAGAGAGAATTCAGGAAAACTTGGAATTATAGACGCCAACTTCAGAGTCTAATGGATTTCATTTTAGTAGATCTAAAACTGAATACATAGAATATAATTTTAGTAGTAATAGATCTAGTAGTTGATTGTAAAAATGGATGATTAAGTCATTAAAAGGAGTCAATGTTATAAGTATCTCGGGTCTATTGTTCAAGGTGATGATGATATAGATGGGGATGTTATTAGTAGAATTTAAGTTAGATGGTTGAAGTGGAGGATTGCATCAGGTCTATTATGTGATAGAAAAGTACAGACATCAGCGAGGCTTGCTATGCTTTATGTTACAATGTTGTCCTAGAAAAGCAAGAATAAATTTAAGTGAAGTCTTGTTGAGATGAGAATGCTCTGGTGGAAGATAAAATGTAAAACGAATATATTCGTGGAAGGATTGGACTAGCTCCAGTGGCACACAAAATTAGAGAGTCGCCTTGGGTGATTTGGTTATATTAAATGTTGAACATGTGAGACCCACTTATAAGTAGACCAAAATAGGCACGGACATATTTCAAAAATGATCTTAATTTATTAGAATCAAATGAAAATATTACACTCAATAGGTCATGATGGAGAAAAAAAATTTATGTAGCCGACCTCACTAGTTGATTAAAGGATTGTTGTTGTTCTTGTTGTTGATTGTTCTTGTTGTTTAGTTGGATCAAGATTGCATCCGATAAACTGTGGATTTTTAGGGTTGAATTTTAAGCTGTCAATGGAAGATTTGTACTTGTTTTCTTCATGAGCTGGTGAAAGCAATAGAATGAGAAATATTAGGGTTGTAGCCCTCGTTTGCAAGACATAGGAATTGCTTTTAGTCTTTAGAGATTTCAAGGATCCTATCAGGGTGAGGCTAAGAACTCTTTAAAACTGGAAGTGATTCCTGGAAACCTAGCCTACAGATCTTCTTTACATGCTGCACCAGCAAGTAGATGCTCATTGGAAAGATGCTGGATGGACAATTGCCTCTATAATAATCTCTCATTACTGCATTAATTCTATATATAACACTGCCTACTTGTAAGATAAAAAACATATTCTATATATATAATGCTGAAAAATAAAAGACATATTGAAAGATAAAAAACATATTCTATATCTATAATACTGAAAGATAAAAAACGATAAAAAATATATTGAAACATTGCTATATTTCTCTTCTGTTGCAAGCCACCAAGAAGAAGAGAGAGCAAAGAAGTGAGAGATCCCTCTTGTAAGTCGAGACAATCGACTGGTGTAAATTTCACAAGTAGTAAAATGCTCCGCAACTTCGTGGACATAGACAATTTGTCGAACCATGTAAATCTTTGTGTTTCGCTGTGTTACTGTTTTCTGGTGTGAATTTTCTCGTTTTATTTTTTCGCTTCGTGGTTGATTGTTCTTCTATTTTAGATATATACCACAATAACTGGTATCAGAGTCCGTGGTTTCGGATCTGAGGAAGAATACTGGCTGTAGATGAAGTGAAGGTTTCAATGAAAGAGAAGTTTGATGACACAGATTTTGATTATTGGAGGATGTAGATAGATGACTACCTCTATGGGAAAAAACTTCATCTTTCGTTGTTGGGGAAAAGATCTGAAAGGATGAATGAAACTGAATGTAATTTGTTGGATCGACAGGTTTTGGGGATTATTCGATTGACTCTATCTGAGTTTCGTTGCACAAAATGTCGTAAAAAAAAAGACGACTGTAAATCTCATGGAGGCCTTATCAGGTATGTTCATGAAGAAACTAATTCTATGCGGGATAAAGTAACAAGCACTATTGACAAGTGAAAAAATATTCTTGTAGAATCAAAGGTAAAAATTTTTATATATAAAAATAGTTGGAGAATCACAGCTCTTTAATGTGCAAGAAAAGAAAAAATATAAGAAGTTTTATTATAAAGATTTGTTTAAATATAAAAAACTTAGAGAACTGTAAAAACGATAAGTCCGTAGGGAGTCTTATAGCAATTTTTGATGCAAAGAATTATGTTTTTAATGATATTTATAATATATTAGATACTATAGAGAGTGAAAAATATATGTATAAACTAGCCAAACAAAGAGAAAAGAAAAAAATAAAAATTTAATTCCAGTAAAATGTATTAAAGATGAAAATCAAAAAGTATTTTTTTTTTATCAAAATGTGTTTTTTTAGAGGAAGATATTTAACATATGTGGGTGAGATATTTTGATAAACTTTTCGATGAAATTTTTGAAAATACGAGATACCTTAGTGATCTTAATGTTGTTAATAATAATAAAACTTTTTATTTTACTGGAATATTAGTAAAAAAAGTAGTTTAAGAGGCTTTAAAGAAAATCAAGAGTGGAAAATCAATAGGATCTGATTATATTCCAATTGAAATGTGAAAATATTTAGTAGATTTGGGAGTTTCTTACTTAATAAACTCTTTAATATTATTTTAAAAACTGAAAAGTTGCCTGAGGAGTGGAGAAAAAATATTTTGGTCTGCATTTTTAAGAATATTGGGGATGCACAGGTTTGTTTAAATTAGAGAGGAATTAAGTTAACGTGTCATACATGAAAATTATGGGAGAGAGTAATTGAACATAGGTTAAGACGTGATACAATGATTTCATAATCAGTTTGACTTTCTCTCGAACAAGTCTACTATGGAAGCTATATATTTATTGAGGGGTTTGATGGAGAAGTGCACAGAGAGTTTTGATAAAAAAAATATAGAGAGAATAAGGAGGATTACATATGATTTTTATTAATTTAGAAAAAAACTTATGATAAAGTTTCAAGAGAAGTTCTTGAAAGGTGTTGATATGACATATATTCAAGTCATTAAAAATATGTATACTAGAGTGTTACTTGTGTTCGAATAGGAGGATTGGCCAAGTATTTTCCTATTTCAATTGGTTCACATCTATGGGTGTAAACGAGCCGAACACGAGCTGAGCTTTTGGCTCGTTGGCTTAACGAACTGTGCACGAACAAAGGGTCCTTTTAACAACCCTAATGATGTAGCCATAAGA
>NW_018240423.1:0-1294 GCF_001263595.1 Phalaenopsis equestris | reverse complement strand
GTGGTGGAGATGGCTTGAAGATGGTGGGGATGAGCCACTATGGTCTGCTGGATTTTTTTTCTTTTTGGAGCAAGGAGCTTAAGTGGATGGCTAGTGAGTTCAATGTGTGTTTGGAGGCTTCGATTTACCTCCTTAAATAGCTATGCTAAGTCATGGGGCTAAGTTCTGGTCTGCTTGAGAGACTCTGGTAGCTCCTCATAGAATGAGCAGAAGAGTTACAAGAGCTTGGGCTGTGGAACTAGAGCTTTTCCCATTTTTGATTCTTGACCAAGGTGAGCTCCAATGGTAGTGGAGGAAGCATGGCCAAGTTATGAGAGGATTGGAGAAGCTTTTGGTGGGGTGGTTGGGCTCAACAATGGTTTGGTTTGACCCAACCATAAGGTAATTTGGGTGGGATGGACCTAGGGGCCATGTGGTAGTCCCCCTTGGTGAAGAGTGTATGATTATCCTAAATTTCTTTTAATTAATATTTATTTAAGTTAGTGTCATGGTGAGTTATGTGGGTCATGGTTGACCCTTAGGGAATGGGCCATGGAAGATGGGTCATGGGCTCCTTCATGATGTTTTGGACTTTTGTGATTAAGCTTAGCCTAAATTTCTTTAGGTTTAGCCCAAAAGATTGGGTTTATTGAGCCTTTATAATTAGCTTAATTAAATAATTAGACTAATTATGAAGGTTGCCACCTTAATACAATTTTGATTCCTAAGTTGTTTAGGTCTTAACAACTTGAATCAAGTTTGGTTTTATTTTTATGGACATAATTGTTTTATAATTGACTCAAGTTGACTTGGGCCCAATTGAATTTTGGCAACCCTTGGTGATTTTAATTTTTTTAAAGGTTGATGTGTTTAGGGTTCTTGTCAATTTTAAGGTTAATTAGTGTCGGAAAAGCTTTAGGTGAGTCCAAGGATTGACTTTGGTGAATCACCTCTCCCCCTTTTGGTTTGAATTTTGGTGTCATAGGATTTCCAGGGCTTTTTAGGGTTGTGTGGTAAGAACCCCTCATTAGCCTAGGCCTAGCCTTCTGTATGATGGGCTTTTTTTTAGGTCAATGAGAATCCCAAGGGTATTCAATGGGTCATTAGGGGAATTCCTAGTGTTTTGAGATCCATGGGCAACCTAGGACATCCTCAATTACAGGGAGTCAAATTAGGCTTCCACCGGGCTAGACCCTCAATCATCTCAACCAATTGTTGAGGATTTGGGCTTAACCTTATGGAGCCATAAGTGAGTGTAGTGTTGGTTAGAAGTCTATATGGGTGTGTTCCATCTCTAGTCATCTAAGGAGGTTAC
>NW_018240422.1:0-721 GCF_001263595.1 Phalaenopsis equestris | reverse complement strand
TCAAAAGATAGAGAGAATGAGAGAGAGTATAAGAGGGAGAAATAGGGAGACAGAGTGGGATGGAGAAGGAGGGAGGGAGGGAGGAAGGGTGGGAGGGAGAGATATATAAAGAGAAGATTGAGCAAGAGGAGAGAGAGAAGGGATACATATAGGAGTTAGGAGAGAAGAGAGGCAATCGAGTGAGTTAAGGACAGAGGCAGGGGGGGGGGGTAGATAAGGATAGATAAAGAGAGGGGAGGAGAGGGGAGAGGAAGAAAAGGGAGAAGGACAAGGAGATAAGGAGCTTGAGAGACCAGAGAGAGGGAAGGGAGATAGAAAGAGAAGGAGAGAGGGCAATAAAGGAGAGAGAGTGATGGACACTCTCACTCTTCTACCTCCTTCTCTCTCACTTGTTCTCCTATCTTTCTAGAAATTCTCACTCTTCCACAATCTACTCTCTAATTCCTATGCTCACTCGCTCTCTCCCACTCTTTTGTTTCTCTCTTTTGATCTTGCTACCCTTTTTTCTTTCTATTCTTTATCTCTGTTCTTTTTTCTCCCACCCTCCCTCTTGCTTTCTCCCTCCCTCCCTTTCTCTTACCACTATCTCTAAATTTCTATATCATCCTCCCTCCCTCCCTCTCTACCTCCCTCACTTCTTTCTGCCTCTCTTTCTCTCCCTTATATTATTCCCTAGTTCTCTCTTCTATGTCATGCACTCTTACTCATTCTTACTATCACT
>NW_018240421.1:0-508 GCF_001263595.1 Phalaenopsis equestris | reverse complement strand
AAGGCTCGTGATATCCCGAGTCAACTATTCGTATTCCAATCACAATATCTTATTTTTAAATCAAATTAGGACCAAATCCAAATTATTTAAAGTGGATGACTCAGTTATTAGGACATTAATTTTCTTCTCCACTGAAGTCATATTTGTATAAAAACATCAAAATTTTTCTTTCGACATGATGAGTTTTTCAAATATGGAAAAATTCTGAACAACAACAAACTCTTTCTTTTTATTAATTGTGGTGGGAGGGATGGGATGGACTAACATTAATCCTGCTAATATCCCCTTTTAATAAATATAGAAATACAATAGTAGCCAAGATGCATTTCGTTCGTTGGCAGTTGCGTAGGAATAGGTTAGAACAAACAGATCCACCGAAATCATATTGATAAAACCTCTTTCAGGTTCCTTTCAAATATTCTTCTGGGATTGTTACGTCCCCATTATTATATTTCTCCTCAAGAAAGTCTTGGAAATTGCAACACTCTTTTATGGTGTGTCCAATGAA
>NW_018240420.1:0-378 GCF_001263595.1 Phalaenopsis equestris | reverse complement strand
CAAGTCTCTTTACTCATCCCAAACTCTCTCTTTCAATCCCTGCTTTTATCCCTCCCTCTCACTTCCTCCCTCCCTTCTTCCCTCTTTTAATCTACTTATATTATTTCTCTTTCAAAGAGATTAAGGGAGAAAGAGAGAGAAAGATAGAGGAGGAGAAAAAGGGAAGGAACACGTGAGTTAAAGGGATGGGGAGAAAGATAGAGAATAGGATAATAGAGACAATGAGGGACAGCCTCAAGATTGAGAGAGCGTGATAACGAGAAAAAGACTGTAAGTATACAGCGGAAGAGAGGGAGGAGGGAGGGTTAGAGGTAGAAAGAGGGGAAAAAAGAATGTTAGACAACTATAAAGATGGAGAGTCTCTCTATCTCAATTCTT
>NW_018240419.1:0-248 GCF_001263595.1 Phalaenopsis equestris | reverse complement strand
ACTAATCAGTCATGCACGCTATAGAGCCCTTGACAATGATAAAGGATCGAGTCTATTCAGGATTCAACATATTTTTTTCAAAACTTTGACATGATATTAGAGTCAAAATTTTTCCTTAACCACCGGTAGTTATTGGAGGAACGTCAAGGCTCCTGCGGGAAGGGAGGAACTATTTCTTTCCCTTTCGCTCATCTAAGGATTTTTGTCCGCTGTGTTTGCTTCACCGTCTTCGATTCTCCTTCTACTGC
>NW_018240418.1:0-1345 GCF_001263595.1 Phalaenopsis equestris | reverse complement strand
ACCACTCTTCATGACACCCTTTAGATTCTTCGGATCTTTAGAATGAAGCCGATATGAAAACTCCGTCAAAGTCATATTATACACAGATATATCCCGCGAAGTCATATTATACCCAGATATACCCCGCGCTTAGATACTAGATTGACGCACTTTTCGTTAGATGGTGTGCTACGCTAGGATTTAGGGTGTTTAGGTAGTCTTTTTGATGTCGGACTATTGCTCTCTGTTGGATTGGTTGTCCTAGCCAGATATCTTTCATTTGCATTTTGCTTGTGGTGTGATTGCATGTTGCATATGTGTGGTAGTGTATTAGACTGTTTTTCCGCAGAGAGTCGTGCTTATTTATGCACACACACACGTACCGCTGTTGGGGGAGCATGTGATGATTTCTGACCCTTTTGTTTGCAGATGTTATTTAGCTCCCTCAAATTTAAGACATGGCTCATGATACATTATTTGCATGTGAGTTTTCTTACTGACACTTGTTTTCATGCAGGATTGAGTATTTTTTATTTTCTTTTTAGAGTCTAGGAGAGTCATGTAGCAGAAATAAGAGTCCTGTAGGAGTCCTTTTAGTCTACGAGAGTTCTGTAGTAGAAATAAGACATGAGCACGGGTTCTAAGGAAATGACACGGGAACCACTTGGAGGGAACCGAGAGCTGATGCTCATGCCCTGTATCTTAATTCTGCATTTTTTACATTAATGTATAGAATTAGGATCGAGCATGTATATGCGGAGTTCGTGCGCCTTTTTATTTACTGGGACATGTTGCCGACCTAGTGGCACCAGCCTTTCCTATTATTTTAATTTGGCTTGTTTTACTTCTGTTACATACCTGCATGCATGTATTCCTATATGTGTGCATATTCTCCTTATTTATTTTTGTGATCTGGGATTTCAAAATGCAATATAGGCACTTTAGGATATAAAATCTTAATTTTTCCACCAAAATCCTAAATAAAACATTCAAGATAATTAAAATTTAGGATTAAAATATTCAAGATCTAAAAATTACAACTTTTACTTTCCTGCATATATTAATAGGGTCTCCACAATACTTAAGGACCGCTCTAGATAATTGCACCATATTTGCATTTCCCGAGGAGCCTCCGTTCATCTTCAACCTGGCTGCCCCAGCATACCTTTTATAGGTGGTTGTCTAGAGCGTCTAGGATGTTAGAAGGCTCCCCGACCCAGACGTGGTATAAGTCCTTTTGTTGGGAGCATTTCCAGTTTTGTAGCTAAACCTCCACTTCTCATTCTTTCTTAAGGCATCATTGTTATTTCGGCAGGTATAAGTCACACATCTTAGAGCTCCAGCTTGTAGTCATAGAATAGAGTTT
>NW_018240417.1:0-1160 GCF_001263595.1 Phalaenopsis equestris | reverse complement strand
ATGTGTCCATGTCCCTCTTGGACCAAGTTACCCTTATTCTGTTGGCAAACTTTACCCATTTTTGCCTTGGGAAGGTACAACAAACTCCTTCGATTTCAGGACTATCTATTCAACCATCTTTGAACAGAGGGGTTCAGGAGGCCATTAAGGACTCTTTAAATTTTCATGTGGGGTCGGACCCCCAATAGGTGTGTCGGTGGACTAGTTCCACCGGGGCATTGCTTTTTTGTAAATATTGTCATACACTGGGTTTTAACTTCACATTGTCCTAAAATACTTCACATTCCCCTTCCAAATTTGATTTGCTATTCTGCAAATTAAACCAAATCATGTTGTGCCGTGCACGCTTTGAAATTTTCTTATCCGCGCGCGCTTTGAAATTTTCTTATATTTATTAAATTTTACACTTTTTCTTAAACAAGTTCTTAAAATACCCATAAATTAAGACCCATCTGGTCTATAGATCAACCTCTACTTTCAGTGCTTGCACTAAAAAATTATGAGGTTTTTGGCCATATAGTTAACCTCAAAACTTTCTGTTTTCAAGCCTACTGCAATGGCCTACCCAACGCTGACCTTTTCCTGCCACTTGCCAACGAGTCACAAAGCCCGCAACCTCGCTCCTACCATCAAATTCAGAGCTGGATTTGAAGATCTCGAGGTCGTCCTTGGGAAAGCCCCATTTGTAGTAATGAAGATTGTCGCTCCGGAAATACAAGAACCATCTGCAAAATTCAATCTGAACTGCCTTCAAGACTTCCCTGCCTGCAAGAAGTCTAAAACTACTGCCGCCACAATACCCGCCAAACCTGCTAGCTCTGCTGCTGTAAAAGGGAAAGAAGTAATGATTACTGAGGATCCGACTGAAGGATTAACTGTCGCACCAACTGTGTTTGAAATTGGATCAAGTTCGAGGACTGTACCACTGACCCGAACTCAAAGGAGGAACCGTGACAGAAAAGTTCGGAGGGCCATTAAAGCCCAGGCTCCCAAGGAGACACTTGTTGAGGAGGAGCCTCATCAAGATGAAGAAGTGTTACCAGAAATTTATCCACTCCTACAAAGGAGTAGGTTCCATCCTCTAACGGAAACCAATGGATATGAGAGTATCCCAAGAATAGCTGTCGCATTACCGTCACTTCATGAACACGGTGAGGAGA
>NW_018240416.1:0-1999 GCF_001263595.1 Phalaenopsis equestris | reverse complement strand
ATATATATATATATATATATATATAGACTCCAAACAGGAAAAACAGAAAAAGAATGGTAAGGGAAATGTTTGCGACATTGCTGCCCGATCCAGTTGGGACCTGGACTGGCCATCCCAGACCAACTATGCCCGATCTTTCTGCCAATCAGTTTTGCTAGCTGTCCCCACCCCCTTACAAAAGCCCCTTTGTTGGAGTAGCTCCAGTGGTAGACAAGATTAGAGAGAGTTTGCTCACATTAAAGATTGATCATTTGATGACCCAGTTAGGAGAATAGATGTTTTAGAATTGATTTATGTTGAGAAAGATAAAGGTAGACCTAAAAAGAGTTGGGCATGCTGTATAAAAAGCGATATTAATCTATTAGAATTAAATGAAAATATAACACTCAATAGGGCAAGATGGAGAAGAAGGTTTCATGTAGCCCACCCCACTTAGTGGGATAAAGGCTTGTTGTTGTATTAATCTTCAATATTAAATTTATTTATTTTTGTTAGTAATGCCTTATTATTGTTATTATTGTATTTTCTTTTATTGTACGAAATTAAACTCATTACTTTTCTTATGTTGAAATTGTTTTGTTAGTGTGTTAGTCATAGTGATGGTTGCTCACATACAACATAAAATTTCTCTTCAAACATTTACTGCTGAAATTAAAATTGCGAAACATTATTTTTTTTTAAAAGCAGGGCAAAATGCTAAAAGAAAGGCTAGTTAATGTTTCTTTTGCGCTTCTATTAGTTTAATTTTTTTTCTATGTTGTATGGTGATAATAGATTTGCTGACTGCATTTTCAATGTTTGGCCAAGATTTTTATATCGAGGGGAACCACAACCTGTTTTGCTTTTTTATTGTTGTTTTTGACATATATTTACTTTATCATGTACAGTTTTGTGGAAACACGTTTTCTTTGATTATTGATAGGATGAATATCTTTCATTTTTAGTTTTGTGCAGTTTGCGGACTAGCTTTGCACCTACTGCCTTTAACATTACATCCTCTATATATTCATGGTGAAAATGCCATGGTAGGCCTTTAACCTATGAAGTCAGTTAATTTGTTTTATTTTCTTTTTTTTATAACGAATGAAAGGCTTTTTTTAATCCTTAATTGTTGTACCCTAAAACAGGTTTTGGGAATTTCCCCATCATCTCCTTTGTCTGCATATTTATCTCGTGGGGATGTCATTTTGTCGGTTGATGGAGAAAACATCTGTTCTCCTCTTGAGTTGAAAGAAAAATTGGTACACCGAAATGGTCATGATGGAAAGGGGTATTGTGTAACCAATGCTTTGCTAGAAGAGAGCAAGTCTGTTTCGGTGCTGGATGGCAATTTCTCTTGTTCAGATGGCCATGCTGCTTTCAGCGGCTTGCCATGTGTTAATTCTAGCTCTTCCTTTGAGATCAGTTATAAGGAACATGGTGGCCACTTAAAAGAAAATAAATACTGCTTAAGCCCTGAAAAAGTTGTTAAACTTGGCAAATGCGGAGAAGGATGGGGAGTAACTGGATCTCTCAAGAAGCTTTGCTCTTGTTCAGAGGTACAAATCTATTTATTTACAGTGATTAACACGCATAGAAAATGAATACATACACACAACCATATATATATATATATATATATATTGGTCAGAGGCTATTATACGAACCTCTAGCCACCCTTAATGTATATATGATGGTCGAGTACCACCTTTTTAAAGCCAACTGTGCCAGAGGGAATTCGAACCCCTGACTTGAAGGTTCTTATACCGTGGATGCCATCCAGCAGACCGTGATACTCGACACACATACATACATATATATATGTATGTGTATATACACACACACACATACGTATAGATTTATATGTATGTATATATATACATACATACATACATACATACATACATACATATACATGTATATGTATGCATCCATATAGATATATATAAGATAGATGGATATATACATGTATATGTATATGTATGTATGTATGCATTTAATAAAAAAAAAATAATATATA
>NW_018240415.1:0-547 GCF_001263595.1 Phalaenopsis equestris | reverse complement strand
AGTTTTGAGGAGAAATATTTAGGTGTTTCATCTTGCCAATTTTATTAGTTAGGGCTTACATTCGTGTGAAATGATCACACAAATAGCCTGGAAGATGTGAGGATTTAGGTCGTGACAAACGACAACCTCGGAATCCTAAGACGAGTTAGGGCTTATTTTGTATAGCAAGGCTATGCAAAGGCCTAAAGATAAGGTGAGGATTTACATTGCATACGCAAGCAACCTCGAAGTCCTATGGCTTTGTTGTTTAAGTCTAAGGAAGGAAGATTGGTTTAGCTGCGGAAGACAGGTTTTGCTGTTGAAGATGGTTGTGCTGCCCACCATGCTAGCTCCAAGCTCCTGCTGCGACGAGTTTGAGTTATCTAGTGTGTCAAGTTATAATATTAAATCAGGAGGCCCTATGGTTGAAGCTTTTTATATTTTATGAGGGCATATTAAAGTTGATTAGATATTTTAAATTAGTTATAATATTAAATCAGGTGGCCCTATGTGTAAAGCTTTATCCACTCCCGCTGTCACCGGTTAGGATCCTACGGTTCCCTCGTTC
>NW_018240414.1:0-846 GCF_001263595.1 Phalaenopsis equestris | reverse complement strand
GGGCACAAAAGTGCTAGGGACGTCCCACTTTAGTCATCCTGCCTCGAGTAACAAATTGGTAAAGTGAGTACCATTGCCCGTAGTAACCAAAGTATCATCCATCAGATTCTTGAGCTCGAGTAGATCTCCATTCTTCTTCCTCCTGGATGTGTAGACGTGTCATTCCTCATCCGATGATTGACTCATATGATCAGTAGATTCCAAAGGTTGTCGTACAGGTGTAGGTCGTTGCACATCATGATCCCCATAAGTCTGAGTAACATTAACATCTTTCTGGACCTGATGAGGCGGTAGTGAGGCAGTAGAAGTATTTTTACCTGTATTATCGGCAATAAGTTCTATGACAGGCGGAATCTGAAGAATCTCTCTCCCCCACGATAGGAGGTTCCAAAGGCTGGGGAGCTACAACTGGGGACTGAATGGTTGTCATATTGCTTACGGGGATATTGACGTCTTCCAGGGTATCCTTCTGTTGATCAATAGTGTCAAAAACTTGGTGCTGATCGGGATGAGATGGAGTCACAGCCTCTAGCGGAGCACTTTGCTTTTTTGGTCTGAGGTGGGGGTGTAGATGGTGACATTGAGAATTGGAGTGGCCGAACATACGACAGTTCAAACAATACGACAGAAAAGGTTCAATCTCTACCTTCTGCCAATATCCATGGTGCTGTGTGCCCAACCAGATTTCCTCAGAAGCAAGTGAAGTTATGTCTCTTTCAACAAGTACTCTGGCTTCAAATGGACGAGAATGATTAAAAGTAGGAATGTCGGTCTTGAGTGGCTTTCCATAAGCTAAAGTAATAGAATACTCTATTTTTTGAGAAAAATAATGAAATTTCAGACCAG
>NW_018240413.1:0-2798 GCF_001263595.1 Phalaenopsis equestris | reverse complement strand
TGTGCTTTTGATGACAGGACAACATTGTAATTTTGATGGTGATGAAAATCATTCTAAGATGAGTTTATTTTTCAATATTATGTATTGTGAAATAAAAATATTTCAGTATATTTCGCTATTTTGAAAATATATTCCCGGTTTCAGGAAGTGCACAGGGTTTAATGTCCGATTAGTTTTTTTAACTTTGTTTTGGACACAATTCTAACTCATTTACATACTGACATCTAAACCATTATATTTACATTTATAATATGTCGGTGTCATAAAGCTATGTATGGAAGTGTATTTTACTTTTAAAAATAAATTAATTGTGTTTTTTTATGTGAAATTAAAAATTTGAATACTATGCTTCTAAAGATCAAAGTTTACGTGTGATGCAAATATTTAAGAATTTTGTCATGTATGTAACTGTCTCTTGTTTGAGAAAGTACTAATTTCTTATTTATTTAAATCTCTAACATGTAAACTTTAATTATTACATATATGCCATCTTATGCATGGTGTATTTCATTTTTTAAAAGTTATAATGGTGATAATTTTAATGTGATATGAAATGTTTGGGTGATATAAATGTAGTGTTTAGGTGTTAGATATGTAAATATACAAGAATGCGTGTTATGTATGTAAACACCACCCATTGTTTTATTTAACCATGTTATTTTAGGCCCTACAATATATTAGTTAGATATTACTTTAAAATTAAAATTGAAGCATTAATGACTGATATACTATAAGCCCCATTATATATAATTTAAGAGCTGGTTAGTTAATACATCAGATTGACGAAACATTAACAGGAAATGCAGTAACTTAAGAAATAACATGATAAATTTTTGTGTCCGCCTATGCTGATTGAGACTAAATAAAGAAGGGGGATTTACATACATACCACAGGAAACATCGGTATCTACATACCTAACACCTATAGTGACTTTACATCTTAAACACCCTAAAAATGCTAATATAACAACAATAACACTCCCCGTCTCCTCCGTTTTGACCCACCTTCTCCATTCCTCGGTCCATCCACTGCTGCTTCTGTCTGTCATGAATTTCTCCCACCAATAACTCCGTCGAATCTCTCTTCCATTCTTTCCGTAAGCTTCATTCATCCCAGCAGAAGGTAATGACGGGATTGCGGTGTACAAAGTTCTCTGAAACTCCCATATATCTCCTTTTTCCGACATACCCTCATATTTCTCTTCCTTCCTGTTACACTCTTCACACTATTTAGCTCTTCTAATATAGAATTTAAGGCAAAACAGTGATGAAAGGGGATCTAAGGTCCTGTAGGATTTAAAGTTGCCATTTTTGCTATTTGGTAGGTTTTAGTCCTCTTGGAAATTTACTAGTTTGCCATTAAACATGGCGAACCATAGGAAAGTTTAACACAATAATTCAGCGGTATGTATGTGAATTTCCCATTGTTATTTCCTTTAAATTTTGTTTCTTGTTCTTCATTGAGGGAATTGATGATGAATCATTGGTTGAAGAACTATAAAATGTTACTTTTCTTGTTTTACATTTCTATTTGCTGGATATCTGGGCAGGTCTTTCATGCTCCAAACTGACTTCACTTTTGAATATTTCCTGTATGGCAGAAGCTGAGCATGCTATGTAATGAACATAATTGGAAACATGAATTTTTGCTGTTTAAAGACGTCCCCAAGTTTAGATTTTCTTCAAAAATAAGTTCAAGGAAATCTAACTTCCTTTGGGAGTTGTTTGTTGTTTAGACACTAGAATGAACTGTAGTTTCACTATCCTTCGTTTTTCCTGTTTTTTGTTTCTTCCAGTGGATATGCTGTTAGAATAAACATGTTCTTCTGCAAAAGTTTCTGTAGCTGCTTATTTGATCCATTTTAAAGATAATGGAGATGAATGTGGGGATGAAACAATTGCAGCAGACCCTTATTGAGAGTGAAACGGTTGCCTTGCATCTCCTGCTTGCACGAAAACAGGTTGGAGACAAAATTCTTTGTGCAACAATATGAAATTATGGATACTATGAGATTATTTACTTGCCATCTGAACTTTTCCTTGTTTCAAATTGCTTGTTGAAAGTGACAAGCTAAGAAATGAGAATGGAGAAGCCTTAATTGTACTCTGCAAAGTTGCTCGACCAACAAAATCTAGTGTTTCATCTCCTTTTAAGAAAATTATAGAAAAACTAGTTGGAGCAGATTTGGGACCATTAGTGATTGAAATTTTGCCCAACATGTGGAGGTCATGACCCCAAGATGTTACTCTTTAAGCTTTAATTGCAAGTCATAGATTCAAGCATTTCAAGCCTTTTAGTTTTTTGAACTGTCAAATTTCTGCAACCATGCCTTCTAGCATTTCAAAATTTTATGTTAAGAGATGATTTCCGTTTCAGCATTGTCTTTCTGCTTGCTACTTTGAATCAATTTGGCGGCATACGGTTGTATTTGGACTTGTGGAGCATGCTAGTATTGAGATTGTCTCTCTGTTGGCGTTCTAAGTTACTCATTCCAGTACATTTTTAACAGTTGTTGTTGGCTCTTCATTCAAATTTCAATGGTAAAACTAGAATGCTGATTGGGTTGTTTAACAAGTCCCATAATTTCACTTGTTAGGCTTCCGTGCAGATTTAATTAGAGAAATTTGATTATGCAATTTGTCTAATTTCATATGTTTTATAGTAGTGAAATTCTAATACGTTGTTATGGAGGTTAATATGCATTCTTCCCTTCATTATTTGGTATTAGATATGTAAATACATAGGAATTGAGTGTTCCTTCATTATTTGGTTTATGTAGTGCCCCTTGGTAGAAAGC
>NW_018240412.1:0-776 GCF_001263595.1 Phalaenopsis equestris | reverse complement strand
TTCAATTTAAATGACTTTGAAATTTTTATCCTACTTCATGTATGGGTCAATTAAGACATCAGAAGAGAAAATATGATTTTTCAAAATTTAATTTAATTTATATAATTATTTTCAGGCAAAAATGATATTTTTTAAAGAAAATTTGCTAACTTGACCAAGGTAAAGCCTAATCACTTGATATTTTTATTAGAAGTAGACCCGGACCAGAGAAGCCTTTGGACCAAATTTCATGATTTTTTGAATTTAATTTGAAATATTACAATTATTTTAAGTTTCAGTGTATTTATTAAATATAAAATATTTTAAATGAGGAAAATTAAGTTTTGTATTTTTGAAAAATCTTCCTAAGATCAAAGAACCCATAAGAGAAAATTTTATATTTTTCTGAGTTTTATTTGATCTATTGGAATCAATTTAACGAAAATCCATTTTAGCCTTTAAAAATTATTTTTAAGCTTGAAAATACAATATCTTTATTTTAGAAAATCACAAAAAATATCCCAATTATTCCTAATTGCTTAGGAAGCAATTTAGAACATTTCTATGAATTTTATTATTTTGTGATTTTTATGGATTTTTTATTATTTTAAATATTCAAAATGGGCTCAAAAATTAAGTTTTTATTTTAAACACCATTTTATTTTTAGAAAATACCCTTGATCACAGAGAACTTAAAAAATAAGTTTTTTAAATTTTTTAGTAATATTTTGATTTTTTAAGAAATCATTCAAGTGCTAAAACGATATTTATCTTTAAAAATCAACTTAGGTCATCAA
>NW_018240411.1:0-1728 GCF_001263595.1 Phalaenopsis equestris | reverse complement strand
ACATTTAAAAATTATTATTTATATTAAAACAACATCTAAATCTAATTAAATAATTTTTGTTCTATTTTCTTAATACTTTTAATTGATTATAAATCTTTGTAACCATGTAATCAATTAAATTTTATAAAAGTACAACACATCAATACATATATATAACTCGATATAATTGATTAGTATTTCGAGCAAAAACGAGTCGAACACGAACAAACAGAACACGAACAAACAAATCTTTGTTCGTGTTCGGCTCGATAATTTAGCGAATGAGCCAAACAAAAGCTTCTTAACTTGCCGAACAAGAGCTGTTTGCGAACAATGAGCCGTTTTGACAACCCAACCTCCAGATCTATGAAGTTAACCATGAGGAGACATTTGCTCTAATGGCTAAGTTAAACACTATTTGGGTCTTTTTGCTCCTTGTAGTGAATCTGGATTGGTCTTAATTCCAATTAGATGTCAAGAATGTGTTCTTGAATGGAGAGCTTACAGAAGATGTATAAATGTCTTTCCCTTATGGTTTTGACTCTACTGCCTCCAACGGGCAAGTGTGCAGACTACGAAAGTCTCTCTACGGGCTAAAACCATCACCAATGACCTAGTTCGACAAGTTCACAAAGGTGGTCGTGGGAAATGGTTTCACTCAGGCTTAATCAAATCACACTCTCCTGTTCCCACATTGCTCCAATAGTCAGATAGCTATCCTTATTGTTTATGTTGATGATATTGTTCTTACAGGTAACAATCTCTCAACATTGGAGTCCTTGAAAGACATTCTTACTAACTTCTCTGAAATGAAGGACTTGGAATCTCTTTGTTAATTCTTAGACATGGAAGTGAATTGGTCATCTCGAGGCATTTGTCTGTCTCTAACGCAAATATGTGATTGATATCTTGACAAAGAACAAAATTCTTCTGTACAAACTAGTGGTTGTTTCTATGAATCTCAATGAAAAATTATTTGATATTTCCAATGTTGTGTCTGTCAACAAGACTCATCACCAGTTTCTTATGAGAAACCTCATTTACCCCGCCCATACTCACAACAATATACGTCATGCAGTTAGTATAGTGAAACAATTCATGCATGACCCCTATGAGCATCATCTCCAAGTTATTTCCTGAATTCTCCACTATTAAAAGGTACACTGGGCTCATATTTCTTTTTCTCTCATCACACCTTTCGATCTATTGTTATTTATACAGATTTTGATTGGGTCAGATCGGTTCATGACCGACGTTCCACATCGGGATATTGCTCATTCGTATGAGAAAATCTTTTCATCTTGAAAAGCAAAAAAACAGTCTATGGTTGCCTGGAACAGTGCTGAAGTTAAATTCCAGTCGATGTCCTTGGGGATATGTGATGCCCTCTGATTATGCTTCATGCTCTGTGAACTTTGTATGAAACCTCTGTCCCACTACAGCTATTCTGTGATAATAAAACCGCCACCAGCATTGCTCACAATCTAGTCCAATATAATCATACCAAACATGTGGAGATCGACACACTTAAAAGAAAATATTGAATCTGAGAAAAATTGTATTCCTTTTGTGCACTCCAGTGGTCAACTAGCGGATATCCTCACCAAAAATCTTCCACATCCTTTTTTGTTCGATGATTTCAAATTCAAGCTAAACATGGGGGGCGTACTAGATTTAAAACGACAATCTCCAGTCGTTATTACTTATTATTAGCTTTTATTCTCTTATTTTATATTTCCTATTTGTTTT
>NW_018240410.1:10127-10994 GCF_001263595.1 Phalaenopsis equestris | reverse complement strand
ATAGAAGTGAAGCTCTTACCTCAAGAAATCAAAATCTAGCAAATTTTTGCTCAATTGTACAAAGAAATCTCCATGAAATGGCTTGCCCTAGACTTACAAATCACAAACTCAAGAGATTCAAGGTGACGACGAGAGTAAAAATGGCATTTTTTGGGGTTATTTTTCACCTTTAACCGTTTGTGAACAAATTTTCGTGAACCGGCGCGTAAGCGCGGATTAGTGGAGCTTAGGCGCCTGCCTCTAGAGTTACATCGCACTTAAGCACGAGAATGTGGCGCTTAGGTACCAGTGCACTATTTTTGATATTTTTGAACTAAAGTAAAATGCATTATTAGCCTAAGTATACCACCCCTAAATGGTCTTATAACGCTTAAATGACTATTTTCCTCTCCCTTAACTCTCCTCTTTCTCAAAATTCTCCAATATAACTAATTCAATTCGAGGCTAAAATAACACTAATTTTAACACAAACAAAAACTTATACTCATTTACGAACTAGTACAAGTACATATAACACTTGATTCTCACTCCAATTAGTCTTGGATGGAAAATCTTCTAAATACAAACACTAAACAAACTAACATAAACTCAAAAAATAGTATTTAACACTTAACACATTAAACAACGACTACTAACAATAAACTTTAACACTGAACTTAATTTCATTCTTCATTTGTTGGGACAAATTCCAATCTTTCATTAGTCTCTCCTTGGGCATTCGGAATATAAAGTTGATAAAACAGACGGTGATGACGAGCTCTGATACTATCTTCTTCAATCCATTTCTGCCTAAGATTCGTCTCCTTATCCACTTCCTCTATATAACTATTATGGCTAAATTGCACTAAATTGCATTTTAAATTGCCA
>NW_018240410.1:5819-9976 GCF_001263595.1 Phalaenopsis equestris | reverse complement strand
ACTAATGAATCTCTTCCTCATGGTCTCTTCCTTATTCTTCAAATCCATCTCCCATGAAGACATCTTCTCAAAATCTCTCTCTCTTAAACTTTTAGGGCTAAAAATGATCTGGGGTAAAATTCCTTCACAAAACCCTTCTATTTATAGGAATAAATCCCTCTAGTAACTTCTAAGCACATTATAAAACTACCTTGGCACATTTTAGTCAACCAATTGGCGGTTAAACTTTCTAGAATCCAAATTTTGCACATGGTTTTTAACTCCCGCGCTTAAACGTTGAATATTGGCGCTTAAGCGCCAATGCTCAATTTTACACCAGTCAACTTAACGTCCAAGTTCTCATTTTAGCATGTCTAGATCACTAAATAAAGTCTTAGAATCATTACTAATACATAATAGTTTCAAATAAAATACAATCCCAAATTTTCTTAATCATACACAAACAACAATTAAAGCAAAACACTTTGATAACTATGGGTTGTCTCTCATAAAGCGCTTAGTTTAATGTCGTCATCCCGACTTACCAGTGCTTATTCTAGTTGACCCAACATCATTCGATCGTTAAATTTATGATGATGGGGAACTTGATGGACTTCAGTGTGTGTGAGATCAAACCTTAGCCACCCAGTGTTGTCCTAAAGCCTGATAGAATCTGTAGTAACTCACTCTTGAGTCTCCACATGTTGGTCTTAGCCATCCCAAAATGATGTTTGGGGGCTTGTGACCACTCAGGTGGGACTTCACAAGAGGAGTCAAGAATTGTTTTGATTTTATATGTGGGGTGTGGATTTCCTCACTAGTACTTTAAGATAATCCATAGGAAAGTACTAAGGGTAGATCCTAGGTTCCTAAAGAGAAGAATTTAACCTCATAAAAAATGAGGTCAACGCATGCCAGTGTCATTCATTCTCAATGGGTTCATGATAAAGACATTTGGAAAGTAACTCAGCAAAACCGCCAGTCTCTTAGGAAGAGGCAAAACAGCTGAGTATGATAAAAAATACAAAAATGTGAAAGTTAATGAGAGCATTTATGAATAAGTCAACAAGCATCTCTAGAGTGGATAAAGGCAAGCAGTCGAGGAAAGTGCAACTAGAATAGAAAAGAATGACGGAATGTCAGTGTGTCACAAGTTGAAACAGTCCTTGCAGCTACAGTTCCAACAATCTACTCAACAGAGGACAGAGAATAAATTAATGACCGAGCTGATGAATAAAGAGTATCTATTCAAGATAGAGGCCATGGCCAAGATACTAAATAGCTAACTGAAGATGTTTGATTTTATGTTATCTGAAGCCATGAGGCCTGAGGAATTTGATATGAAGGACTAGCCCAACTATTATGCCTAACACAGGATGCTAGGGCACAAGATTGAAGATTGCTTTGTCTTCAAGTGTCGGTTAGAATAAGACTTCAAGGCAAGGAACATAGTCATCCTGAATGAATACTTGAAAGAGCCCAAGTTCGATCAATGTGATCTCAGCTGGTGAGTTTGTTCCTGTTGACCCCTACAAAGATGAAGATAGATGGGATGTATCATGGACCAGATCTTCCAAGAAGGCTCTTAGCAAGATGCAAGCTGCTCAAGCCTCAGTGTCAACCTCGAAGCTCACACCATCAAGAAAATAAACAAAAAGAAAAGAAAAAAAAAAGAAAAGAGAAATTGAAGACAAAAGGATCAGAGGCCCTCACAGCATAGGAGATATTATTCCCTTTGTACCTCATATTCCTTCTATTTCTACTCGTTCTCCAGATTAGTTGCCTAGAAATTGAGGGGGAAATCCCTCAATCATTAACTTTGTATGACATTTTATTTGTCCCTCCGGGGATAGTTATTGTAAGGAATTTTGATTTCAGTTATGTTTTGTTTATTTTTTATGATCAAGCCTCTAATAACAACCAATCTGATTTTGATCCCACGGACAATTCTCAAATTGTACACGATCTCGATGGGTTCGATGAAAATTGAAATGACAATGATAATGACAATAATGATAGCGACATTAAAGATGAGAGTACTATTCTTGAGTCAAGAGGAGCACCGATCTTCAAAAGGTTGGATTTATCGGACTCAGAGACCAAAGAGCCAGATGAAACACCCTTGAAAGAAGCACCACTTTCGACACAAAAAATAAGAAGAAATAACTGAAGTGAACTTCAGAGCTGGAAAACTCTACCTCCAAGAATAGGTCCCAAAGGAAACTGAAAATAATTGGTCATGCTTGAAGAAGCTATTGAACCAGCGCAGAAAAGACCAATTCAATAGAATGTCAACAACTCTCACAGTAAGGTGTACTACAACATCCTAGCCTGCTTAAGGAAACTACCCGCAAGACTGAGCATTTATGTTGCCCTGGTCCTCTCAAGGGAACTGAGGGAAGCATTGGTAAAATCTCTCTTGGATCCTGAGATTTGCTTAGCTAAGTTACTAGTACTTCCTCAGACAAGGCTTTTATGTCAGAAGGACAAACCAAAGTCACATTCTCTGATGATGACCTACAGTTAAGCGCAATTGAATACAACCTCCCACTATATATCTCGGTGAACATCGACAACGCCATCTTTCAAGCTTGTTTATCGACTCGGTGCGTCAATCAACATTATGAATTTACACTTGCTTATTTGGGCATTGATGCCTGTAGGCTGACGACAAACAAGATGATGCTACGTGGCTTTAATCAACAAGGATAAAGAGTCGTAGGGTCGATCAAATTGCTCCTGAGGATCGATGATTTCATGACAATGACAAAATTCCATGTCATAGACTTTAAGGCATCCTTCAACTCATTGCTTGGTCGACCGTGACTCCATGAAAACAAGATGGTTCCCTCATCGCAGCACTCGTGCATCAAATACCTGCATGAAGGACAAGAGTGTTGCATCAAAGGCGATCTACTGTCGTTCTCAATACATGAGATCAACATACATCAAGATGTTACATACTATGCCCCAGTGAAGAATAAGGCTGCCAAACAAGCTCGTTGTTCACGAACAGTTCATGTTGGATTCGTCAATGAGTTTGTGTTCGATTCGTTCGATAAGTAAACGAGACGAACGTGAACAAATTTTTTTCGTTCGGTTAGTTAAACGAACCAAACACGAACAGTGATGCATTTGTTTGTGTTCGAATTATTATTGTTCGAAATATAAAATAATTTAAAATAATTATATATAAAAAATTTATGTTATTTTAAAAATTAAATTTTATAAATTATAATATATAATAAATTAATAATAATATATTAATATATTATGATAGTAATATACTAATATAGATATTATATATTTATATAATATAAGTTATATAATTAATATAATATATTATTTATATATATTAATATTAAGGATGTCAAACTAGCTCGTCGTTCGCGAACAAATCATGTTCGACTCGTTCGTTAAGAAACGAACACGAACAGTGACTTCACAAACAATTTTGAACACGAGCTAATTTCAAACAAATCAAACACAAGCACAAGCTCTGTTCGTTTGTGTTCGGTTCGTTTACAACCCTACTGAAGAAGACAGATTTCTCCAGGGACATGATGATAAATGCCAAAGAAAAGAATAAAAATGAGAAAATGAAATAAGAAGACAAGGAAGAAGAATCAAGGAACGCCATGCCGAAATGCAACTAAGAGGTGGAGACTCCCACAAAACTCGCATACAAGGTTGAAGTCGGGGACGAGGACGAGGGAGTGAAAACCCAATCATTGAGATCAATAAACCCTTGAAAATCAACATCAGCTTGGACTTCAGTTCAGAGGAAAAGATAATAATGGTGGTTACCCGAAAGCAACTAGGGGTGTAAACGAGCCGAACACAAGCGAGCCCAGCTCAGCTCGTTTTTGTGTTCGACTCGTTCATATTTTGAGCTTAAAAAGTGTGTTCGTTTTTGACTCGTTTGCTTAACGAGGCGAACACGAGCTGCTCATGAACAAAGAGTCGTTTTGATAACCCTAATCACGTAGCCATAAGATGTTGTTAAGGATTGGAGCAAGATTTAAAAATTATTGTTTATATTAAAACATCATTTAAATATAATTTAATAATTTTTATTTTATTTTCTTAATTAATACTTTTAATTTATTATAAATCTTTGTAGCCTTATAGTAAATTAAAATTTTTAAAAATACTACTCATCAATATATATATATATA
>NW_018240410.1:2561-5657 GCF_001263595.1 Phalaenopsis equestris | reverse complement strand
TATATATATATATTTAGTTCATGAGTAGTATTTCGAGCCAAAATGAGTCGAACATGAATGAACAAATCCTTGTTTGTGTACTGTTCGTTCGACGCGTTAACTTAGCGAACGAGCCGAACACGAGCTATTCACGAACAACGAGCCCTTTTGGCAGCCCTAAAAGCAACCATAGTTCAAAATATCCTTTGAGGATGAAGACGAAAAGAAAAAATTATGAGTCCATGTATGTCAATCACTATGTGCAAGCTATGACCCTATCTTCAATCTCCTCAAATAATATTTGGTGGTCAAAGAAGTACATAGTGAGCGTATGAAACACATTAAGTTCCAACTTAGTTTTTTATTCTTCTAATTCTGAAACAAATGTAAAACTAGAAGAAGAAAATTTCTTAAAATTAATAACACTTCCTGTTAAACGTTACTCTACGTCTTTTTGAAGGCTTGTTGAACATAGGTTGAAACTTAAACAATGGTTAACAGACCAATCTCACCTCTGTGAGCAACTATGGAATAATCAATAATGAAACCCTAATTTAAAGGGAGGTGTTGGATTCGGTATGCTAGAATTTCTAAATGACATGGAGTTTTGCCTTATTTTCACCGAAGAAAATGATGTGAAATGTGCAGAAGCACCAAACACATAATGGAAGTATATATTGGTGAAATGTTAGTCATGAGTTTAAGAATCTCTCAACTTATTCCTGACTTGAAAAAATACTTTCAACTTCTTTGAGGGTATAACATGCACCTCAATCGAACCCAATGTGCCTTTGAAGTCACGTTGGTCATATTTCTCAGACTTATGGTCAAAGAAGTACATACTCATCATGAAATTGAGATAAATGTTGAGAAAATTAAGGCACATATGGATATGATGCCTCCCATAATTATAAAACAGGTACAAAGGCTTAATGGAAGGATAGTTGCACTATCTCATTTTCTAGCAAGATAAGGAGATAAGATTAAATGGAAGGATACTTGCACTATCTCATTTTCTGGAAAGATCAGGAGATAGGTATCTCCCATTTTTTAAGATATTGAGGGGCATTTGAAATACCAATTTTTAGTTGACAGTCGAATGTTAGGTTGCTTTTGATCAACTTGAAACATACATTGCTTCATTGTCTATGTTATTAAAACCAATGCAAGATGAGATGTTGTATCTCTACCTTGTGGTGTCTCTGCATCCAATAAGTTCAGTCCTTATTAAGGAGGAGCATAAGGTTCAATGGCTGATTTACAATGTTAGTAAAATCTTTTATGGTATAAAAAAATTGTTGTTTGTTGATTGGTAAGACAAACCTAATATTATTATTCTTGACATGAAAATTACATATGTATTTTAATCCCATACTATTAGTGTTTACAAAAACCACCCTAAGGGCTATCTTATAAAAATTTGAGGCATCATAGAGACTGATAAAGTGGTCTGTAGAATTAGAGGAGCTTGATATCTATTTCTTAGTGAGGTCTGATATCAAATCATAAGTGCTCGCTAACTATATGGTTGAATGTACAATTATTACTCCTATCAAGTCAGTCATTGTCCCCTCAAACTTTCTTGTTGACTTTGTACATTGATGGAGCTTTTGGGATTTCTGGAGCCTGGTTTGGAGTCATTCTTATCTCTGCTAAGAAAAATATTTTTGAGTATGGGCTTCATTCATAACTTTTGGTGACAAATAATGAAGTTGAATATGACGCCCTTATCGACAAATTAACTTTCCATGGAATGTGAGGTTCATGACTTATTTATTTATATTCATGCTTGTCTCTGGTGGAGGGGGAATTCAATCTTAATAATCCTTGGTATGAACAATATCTTACCATAGTGAGATTGCTTTTTATTTGTTTTCAAACACATTATAAAGTCACATGCTCCGGAAGAAAAATTCTTAGGTTGATGCCCCTTCTAAACTGGCCAATTCAACAACTGCATATTCCTATAAAAGGAGATGTATTAGAAATATGAATTTTTTTTTTTTTGGATTCTTGGTCCTTAGGAGATACAATCTATCGAGGAAACAAATGAACATTTGCCCTCCAGATCAAGAGACAAGCAACAAATTTTACCAACATAAATGGTGAACTTTATAAAAGGTCATTTACTGAGGCATATCTTAAATGCCTTTTTTTTTACTAGTGATTACTACACATTGTGAGGCGTTCACGTTGGGATATATGGTGAACACTAGGGAGGAAGATCCTTCACTCTTAAGATAATGATATCGGGGCATTACTCGCCAATGATGAAGCAAGTTGCACTAAATTTCACCAGAAATTATGGAAGTTTTTAGTTTTATTCTAACCTCACAGACACATGGCTTACAAAATTAAAGTCCCTTCAAAACCCATAGTCCTTCGCCCAATGGAGGATGGATATCATGGGTATTTTCCTATAGCCATGGTAAAACAATTTTTTTTTTATTTTGGACATTGATTACTTCACTAACTGTGTGGAGGTAGAGCCCTTTGCCAAATTATATAAGTAAATACCTAGTTGTTCGTCTATGAAAACATAATTTATCACTTTGGTATTTCTATAAAAATTATTAATGATAACAAAACTCAGTTCATTAGAAAGGTCTTTACATATTTCCATAAGGATCTCTATATCCAAAATATGAGTGTAGCTCATCCCTAAACGAATGGTCAAATTGAAGTCAACAGTTATACCACACTCAAAGACCTAAGAGCTCGCTTGTGGAAGGTTGGGGGTGATGGCCCGAAAAACTCTCTAATCTTCTTTGGGCTTATGGCACCATTTGTTATACTCAAATTGGGGAAACAACATATAATCTCCATTTCAACATACAAACAGTGTTCTTAGTTGATACTGGAATCTCAAGCCTCAGGGTTCAACATTTCAATCCTGATGTGAATGACGAGAAACACTGATAGAATTTGAAATCTTCTTCAACCACTTTGTGAAGTGCCCTTCTCAAAGCTGCTTCATACAACCAAACGGTAGCTCATTATTTTAACAGAAAAGTAAAATCTTGACCAATCTTCATTGGACACTTGGTCTTATCACGTCTTGAGGTCGTCAAAAAAAGCTCTGAATGCAACCAAATTTCATCCCTTTGGGGGGGGGGG
>NW_018240410.1:0-1747 GCF_001263595.1 Phalaenopsis equestris | reverse complement strand
TGGGAGACTAATGCGGGTGCTTCTCCCTCAAGGGGCACAAGACTCAATAGCCGCAAATCATCGAACTCGTGTACTAGGTCATGCTAAGGGAGGAGAGGGGACACAATCCTTACTTGATGGGGAATTGCCCCCTAATTGAGAGGTCCACCATTAACCACCCGATTAGTATTTATATATTATTTTTTTGTGTTTTAGTTCAAATTTTTATTCAACTTTCTATTAAGATAATCGTCGGCATCCAGGTTTTTCCTTCTAGGGTTGTTTCTCAAAGCAAAAAGGTGCTTCAATTATAACCCATCATTAGGTTGTGTTTATTTATTGTTCCTCACAGTTTTCATGTCGCCAACTCTAGCATTCCCTATCATTATTTCCCTTACTGTCATTACACCTTTCCACCCCCTACTATCGACTTGCCACCTCCTTTCTTCTTTATCGTTGTTTCCACTGTTGTCAACCCACCTTTCCCCTACTTGTTGTCAACTTGCTACCAAATCCACCCTTCACCTTTTCCCACCAACAGTTGTCCGATCACCAACTCCCTCTTGCCTCATCTTCGATTCAACCCTAATTTATGTTTCTGTCTTTATCTTTTTTATTTTTGTTAGTTGATTTTAAGTGCCAACTTGAATTTCAACAATAATATTATTGTTATTTTGTTTGAATTAACTCTAGTATCACTAGTTTCAAATTACTGCAACATATTATAACAATAAGCGAGCACTTAAAACCAAATATTGCATCCAGCTATGTCACTTAACCATCTCAAAATGTTGTCTTCCAACATGAAGCTCACAACCATAACAAAAAGATTACAAGAATGACAATTTTTAACTTAATTCAAGATTTGAACTTTTAATTGCTTTCCACAGTCATAATTCTAATGCATGGAATGCATGGCATTACACAATAGAATTATAAATTTCTATTGGATGCATCAAGCAAAGCAATCTATTGATCACTTCCAGATGTGTTTGGCCAAACTGTAAATTGCATGCGACGTTAAAGTTGTCAATAATTCATATAAATTATTTAAACATTTTGCATATGATATGAGCGCCAATAAGAGAACGTTCAATCCAAAAGTCTCAAAAGAACTAACCTCTATTCCACTAAATAAGGACAACTTTATGAACCCTTTCTCTTCATTGTGCCCTATTAAGAGTTATATTTTCAATTAATTCTAATAAATTAAGATCATTTTTATTCAACATACCCTCATTTTTCTAAGTCTATCTTTACCTTAATAAGTCAAATCTAAAACATCTACTCTTAACAGTATCATATTATGATCAATATTTAATGTGACCAAACAATCTAAGACGGCTCTCTTTAATCTTGTCTGCCACTAAAGCTACACCATCCATTTCACTGATATATTCAATTCACAGTTTGTCTCTAAGTGCAAAGCAATTAATCCACCTAAGCAATTCTCATATCAACATCTGACTTAATATTATGCTTCACTTTACATGTTAGCATTCTACACCATAAAACATTGCAAGTCTCACCACTATCTTATAAAATTTTCCTTTAAAGTCTAAGAGGTAATTTTTCATCACACAATAAGCCCGATGCATTCCTCCATTTCAACCATCGAACTTGAAATATACTAATAGCAACACCATCCATATTAACGTCAATTTGAACAATATACACCAGATATTTAATGTGTTCACTACTTTTGATGACTTGCTCACCTATTGTTACAATCCCACCACTAAATGCACTACTACTAAAACTAAATTCC
>NW_018240409.1:0-378 GCF_001263595.1 Phalaenopsis equestris | reverse complement strand
AGACTAGACCTCACTAAAAATGAGGTCAACAGTGATATAAAGTTATATGCTGGTTTAAGAAGTTATTTACGGACTATATTATTATTTCTGAATAATTTGAATTTTTGTGTAATATACTTTTGTGAATTATTAATGACACTTTTATATATTAGAAGTTTCTAAATTTGTGGATGGTTATTTAGATGTCAATATAGTCCAACCACAGTTCCTGACTTGATTAATTCTAAACTATTAGGTGGGTTGTGACACTTTTTGATTTAATAGGTTATGCAATCAAAAAAAGATGAGAAGAAAATTAATCATCACACAAGAGTATATTAAATCAAAATATCAATACAATTTCACTAGCCGAAATGTTTGAGTTGTGGGTCACCTTTT
>NW_018240408.1:0-1042 GCF_001263595.1 Phalaenopsis equestris | reverse complement strand
AAAATCCAAATTATGAACTGCAAAAAATTGTCAAATTCAATCTCGGGTGGCTAAGCACCACTCGCTTGAAAAATTTTCATAAGGGACCAGTTTCATGGTGTATCATAGTGTCGCAATCATGATGCCTCGACATCGGCGGCAGCGCTTAGGCGCTCAAGGGGCGGCGCCACCTTTCTGTCTTCTCGGGATTTTGCTCCATTTGGGAGGAAACTGGCGCCTAGGCGCCCAACGGCTAAATTTGCTCCATTTTCTAATTCAATCCATTTCTATTCCCGTCCATCCTTTTTCCTGCTGCAATATATAAAAATAACATAAAACCTTCCTCAAAGTGTAATATTATCATATAAAATAAAAAATACAGGTATCAACAAAATTTCTGAAACTTGTAGGTTACTTGTCCTTAAATAACAACTAAACTTAAATGTTTGATTTTGTTGAACATAATAAGAATGGGTTTTCATAAGTGAACACCTATAATCAAACTTCCAAGCAAACATAGTTAGTGAACAACTATACTCTATTGAATTATTCTGTCACATGTGCTTCAAGAAGCTCTGAACTCATCAAATGTTATTTAATTTCATATTCATTTCAAGAGATTTTGTAAATGCTAAATTAATACAAATTAGATGTTAAATTCTAAAAATATAGACCTTCATTAAGTGATCTACTATTGATTCATAAACACATAAACTGAATAAAATTAAGGGGTGTTACAGAGTTTTCAATTTAAAAGAAATAGTAGCAAAACCAATTTTTGAAAAAATAGTAGCAAAACCAATTTTTGTTAAAGCTTCTCCTCGATGTTTTTCATTCATAGCCATTCTTTTTCACTCACTTTCTTTCTTAGGAGGATTATTTTTAATCTCGTTTCTTTTTAGATAATCCCTTTTTTCATACATATCCTAGAGGATTACTATATCTGGATAGTCTTTTAATGATTTTGAATTCTACTATCATCTCCCCAAATTAAAATAATCCAACATTCCCTGTCTATTCAAAATTTGGAAGTTATGAATTATTAACATAGACTTCAAATTAG
>NW_018240407.1:428-1581 GCF_001263595.1 Phalaenopsis equestris | reverse complement strand
AAAATCTTAAAGATCCTGGTAGCTTTACAATTCTAGGTGTAATAGAAGATAGATTTTATGGTAAAGCTTTATGTGAATTAGGTGCAAGCATTAACCTTATGCCATTATAAATATTTAAGAGATTGGGATTAGGAGAAATAACCCCTACTACTGTAACTCTGCAGTTAGCAGATCGTTCAATAACCTATCCTAAAGGAGTTATAGAAGATGTCCTAGTGAAAGTGGATCAATTAATTTATCTTTCCTGTTAATCTCATTGTGTTAGACATGGAGGAAGATAAAGATATGCCTATCATTTTGGGGAGACCTTTCCTAGCCACAGGAAGATAAATGATAGATGTGCATAAAGAGGAATTAACAATGCGCGTTAATGATCAAACTACTACTTTTAACATTTCAAAATCAATGAAACACCCTGCAAAAGGTAAAGATGATGAATGCTATAGAATGGATGGTATAAGATATCTGAGCGAATGTAATTTTAAGACTACTTATGATGAAAAATTTGAAGAAAAAGATTTGGAACACGAGCAAGAAGAGGAATTAGATCAATGTGTAAACCTTTTTAGGAAGATTCAAGTTATGTTCAAGAAAGTTTTGAAATTTTGGACACGATAGACAAAGATAAATCATTTTGTCTTTCTATTGTAAAAACTCTAGAACTTGAGTTGAAATTACTTCCTAAACATTTAAAATATACCTTTTTAGGAGATTCCTCTACTTTACCTATTATAATTTACTCAAAGTTAACAAATGAAAAAGAAGAAAAGTTGATGAAAATTCTGAAAAAATTTAAGAAAGCTTTCAGATGGACAATTTTTGTTACTAAAGGAATTAGTCCTTCTATTTATCTACATAAAATTAATCTGGAAGAAAATTGCAAACCCAGAGCTGATCCACAAAGAAGATTAAATCATTTTATGAAAGAAGTTGTTAAAAAAGAAATTTTAAAATGGTTAGATGCTGGAATTATCTACCCTATTTCAGATAGTGCATGAGTTAGTCAAATTCACTATGTTCCTAAGAAAGGAGTAATTGTACCTGTGAATGAGCATAATGAGTTAATGCCTATTAGACAAGTTACAGGGTGGCAAATATGTATTGATTATAGAAAATTAAATCTTACCACTAGGAAAGATCATTTTCCACTATC
>NW_018240407.1:0-368 GCF_001263595.1 Phalaenopsis equestris | reverse complement strand
CGATTATCACCAAATTCAAATATCTCCTGAGGATCAAGAGAAAACAACATTTACCAGTCCTTATGGTACTTTTTCTTTTAGAAGAATGCCTTTTGGGTTATGTAATGCCCCTGTTACATTTCAAAGATGTTTGATGGTAATTTTTTGTGATTTAATTGAAAAAGGATTGAAGTCTTTATGGATGACATTTCGGTGTTTGGAACTTCATTTGACTCATGTTTAGAACATTTATCTAAAGTTCTTAAGCGCTCTGAAGAAACAAATTTAGTCCTTAAATGGGAAAAATGCCAATTTATGGTAGCAGGAAGAATTTTATTAGGTCATCAAATATCGGAAAATGATATGAAAGTAGATCCTGCTAAAATTCA
>NW_018240406.1:0-294 GCF_001263595.1 Phalaenopsis equestris | reverse complement strand
AAGATATTGAATTTTAAAGCTTAAAATAATTTTTAAAGGCTAAAAAATGAGTTTACACAAAAATAATTCCAATAAATCAAAGAAAACTCAGAATAATATTAAATTTTCTCCTTTGAGTTCTCTAACCTTAGGGAGATTTTTCAAAAATACAAAACTTAATTTTCACCACCTAAAATATTTTATATTTATTAAATAGCTCAGAACGTAACATAATTGTAATAAATCAGAGAAAATTTACAAAATTGTTAAATTTGACCCCAAGACTCCTCTGGTCTAGGTCTACCTCCAGTAAAA
>NW_018240405.1:0-1051 GCF_001263595.1 Phalaenopsis equestris | reverse complement strand
TATATATTTATATTTATTTTTTTAATTATATTATCAATTACTAATTTTAAATTGTATGCGCAAATTTGGACCTGAAAATCTTATACCACACGATTCAGAATTAGAACGAACTGTTAGAAAAATTAGAAAATTAAAAAGAAAACCTAGAAATTGTGATACAATGGAAAACATTATGAACAATCAAGGAATAGAGAATGAACACCAACCTAGACCTTTAAGAGATTATGCAAATTCTACAGCAGATGAAATTCACTTATCTATCCAAAATCCTGATGTAGCTGCTAATTCATTTGAGCTTAAACCTGCTATTACAACTTTTTTACAACTTATCTATATATTTATATATTTATATTTATTTTTTAATTACATTATCGAGTACTAATTTTAAATTATCTGCGCAAATTTGGACGTGAAAAATTTATACCATACGAATCAGAATTAGAACGAACTGTTAGAAAAATTAGAAAATTAAAAAGAAAACCTAGAAATTGTGATACAATGGAAAACATTATGAACAATCAAGGAATAGAGAATGAACACCAACCTAGACCCTTAAGAGAGTATGCAAATCCTACAAAAGATGAAATTCACTTATCTATCCATTATGCAAATCCTACAGTAGATGAAATTCACTTATCTATCCAAAATCCTGATGTAGCTGCTAATTCATTTGAGCTTAAACCTGCTATTATCCAAATGGTACAAAACAATCAATTTGGAGGTACACTAACTGAAGATCCTAACTTACACTTCGCTAGTTTTTTAGAACTATGTGCTACCTTTAAATATGACAGAGTGACAAACGATGCTATTAGACTCAGACTTTTTCATTTTTCACTTAGGGATAAGGCTAAGACGTGGTTAAACTCGTTAACACCTGGATCTATTAGAACTTGGGGAGAACTGTCACAAAAATTTCTATCCAAATATTTCCCTCCATCCAAGACTGCTAAATTAAGAAATGACATAGTGATTACTACTGATTATACCACTTCTAAGACCACTGGCCGTCGACTGGTTAAGTCAAGACCGGGTCCGAAAATCTTACCCG
>NW_018240404.1:0-545 GCF_001263595.1 Phalaenopsis equestris | reverse complement strand
AATAATGACATAAATTTTGATATGAAATTGTGTGGTATGATGTAATGATGTACGTAAATTTCCCTAAAACAAATCTTCCCAAAAAGAAAGATTGGTGGCACTGCATCAGTTGCTTGAAGAGAGGATCTGTTGAATATCCATGATGCACTCTCCTTTCTACGTAAATGCATAAGAATTTGTGTGGTACGAATTTATAGATGGCACTGCATCGGTTGCCTGAACAGAGAGAATTCCGCAGCCACCATCCATGTAGTCTCTCTCTCTCTATATATATATATAGACACACACACACACACACACATATATGGATCATAATGATGAGAGCCCAATCACAACTCACAACCAACATATCTAGTTAGGAAATCTCATATAAAATAATGTCTGAATAATCGATAGGTTAATACATGAGAATTGTTTGCTATGTAAATTTCTCTAAGAAAAATGATGGGTGGCACTGCAAAGATTGCCTGAAGAGTGAAGAGAGGATCCACGGACATCCATGATGCAGTCGCCTAACGTCAAATCTCTCTCTTTCTTTTCAGGTA
>NW_018240403.1:0-1432 GCF_001263595.1 Phalaenopsis equestris | reverse complement strand
GATAGACATGTGACATTTCTATTTTAAAAATAAAGGACATTGATGCGAGTCAGATACTACTTAATAATGATAAAGAAGCATTTACCTACCTATCACCCCATTATACATACGTATTTAATAATCTAACACTCAACGTCTATTTTTTTGAATTTATATCACCCAAGTATTTCATATAACAAGGATACCACTAGTATAACTTTTAAAAAGTATGATACGCCTTTATCATGCATAGTTAAGATGACATACATGTAAAATTTGAAGTTGAGTTATTAGAAATGTAAATACATAAGAATTGAGCGGCATGCTTGTAAATCTTTCTGATATAAATTTTAAAAGTAAAATAAAATTTTAAAAAATAAAACTTCAAGAATAATAATAAGACATTATTTTTCAAAATCTAAAAGATTATTAAAATATTATTTAGTTTATGATATAGAAAAATTAGCACTAACTGTCATATATTGCATCAAGATAAATTTCACTTTAAAGAAAGAGAAAATATTATTTAAAATCTTAATCTTAAAAATATTTTTAGAAATTGTTATTTTGTTAATTTATTTAAGCTGAAAACTTTTATGTTGCGTTTAACACATTTTGGAGGCGTGTGGCACTACACTATTTCTTAATTTAAAATGTTCGGGCATCATGGAGGGACGAACAAATTCTATTAACAATGTATAGGTATTTAATATTTAACTAATTTCTTAATTACTTATTTCATATAGAGTGTTAGTTATTTTAATTCTAATATAAATCAATATTAAATGATTTCTTATGATTTAAATATAATTAAAATGATATTCAAAATGACATTAAATTATATGATTTTGATTTATAATTAAAATAAAAAATAACCATTACTTCATATGAAATATGTAATCAAGAAGATACAATATGTATCATATACTTTTTTTTAAATATATTTTAATTATTAAAATTATGCAAAAAGTCTTAGTAAGTTAGTTTTGGTTTAATTTTCTTAGGAGTTGTATATATATATATATATATATATATATATATATACCATTGAATTCTTAATTAGGCGTATCCAATATTTAAATATTTATATTTAATGATTGCATATTTTAATCTAAATTACATCACAAACTAAATTAAAATAAAATTGGTATAAATATTAATGTAGTTTGAATATAAGAATATTTTGTAAGCGAATATATTGAATTTGATATTAGATATGTAAATACGAGAGAATATGGTGATGCGAATGGAAATATAAATCCTCATTTTATTCTTAAGAGAAAAATTATTCCATACAGTGTCATCTCCACAATCTATCACATATCACAGTAAATATTTTTTTTTATAAAAAATTCAAAATAGGACCACTATCATGCATCTTTGTTCTGTGGACGGTGAAGATCGAATATCGTATCGTGTGAAATAATTTTTCCAACGAGACTGCAAAGCTCTC
>NW_018240402.1:0-363 GCF_001263595.1 Phalaenopsis equestris | reverse complement strand
GACAAAAAACACCACTGAAATACATCAGACTTAACCGACAAGGTAGAGGGTGATATTGATATAATTGTAAACTTAAACCATCTATGATAATAAATAAGAACTGTTTTGTGCCCTCTTTCTAATATTTTCTCTCAAACTCTTAATTCTCAGGGCGTGCTACTACGACAATTTAGAATTTAACGCGCGCGTGTGTGTGTGTGTGCGCGCGCGTGTAACCAAAACTTTTTACATTTATAGCAGCCACAAATTTCACATCACATGAACACAAAGTTTAACAATAGCAAAATACACACATTCATCTATTATAGGCAAGATGGCATATACTTTTAAAAATTGAATTTTAGGGGTCAGACATGCAAATAC
>NW_018240401.1:0-692 GCF_001263595.1 Phalaenopsis equestris | reverse complement strand
GTGAATTTTGTAATCTTACAAAATACACACGGCAGACCATGTATAGTAGCAAAATATGCAATTAGTCTCAACAAAATAACTTCAATTGAAAAAGTTTTATTTTTTAATAATCTTTAAACTGTCAAATCCCTTTTAATAATAACGCAAGTATACGTATCACTCAAGTAATACAGGACTCTAATAGAGTCATGGATATCGATCCCACAGGGAAGTTGGAAATGCCTGTAAATAAGTTCCTAAAATTATAATGTAAACTACTATTTTCAAACTACAAAAAGTAAAGTGCAAAATTTGAATATTAAGTAATAAGAGAATGCTAATTGAAATGCAGTTGAAAGACAAAGTTAACTAAACTAAATGCTAAACTCTCAAAAGTAAATTTACAAAAATTAAAACTAAGAAGTTGCGACAAAAAGTTCAAATTTAAGAAAGCATCCTTCCATTTTACAATGAGTGTATAGATTGTGAAGAAATTAAAATCATTTGAAAAAATATATATATAAACTATTTTATGCCAAATAAGTAGGAGCAATCCTATTCATTACCCTCTTCCGAGTGCATAAAGAATATTGACTAATCCAGAGTTTGTTCCCTAGTTCTGTGCTTAGGCAGGGAAGATACTGGGTGCCACTCGAGAGCTCCCGCTACTCCCTTCCCTGAGGGCTAACAATTTTGCATTAGTTTCCAATTAA
>NW_018240400.1:0-745 GCF_001263595.1 Phalaenopsis equestris | reverse complement strand
CGAGGCAACATGGACATGTTAATCACTTCATTGTTGTAATAAATTTTCCATGAAGCAAGCCAACCCCAATAGCAGCTTGATCTTACACTCCTTCAACTCCAAAGAAATTAGCAAGATAATCATGAGATGAAAGAGTCTAGAAAAGAGCAGATGGAGGAGATCAATCCAATTAACTCTACAGAGTCCACCACATTCTCGAGAATATTAGAAGTAAAAGCTCCAAACATAACTAAAAAAAAAACCTAGAAAGATCTAGGGTTATGGATATATATAAGAGAATGGTGTAGAACTGTCTAGAAACTAGGCTATGCTAATACAATCTAGAAGATTCCTTTAGTCTTGGAGGGGACTATAAATAAGAATCACTCCCCCTCATTTGGATTTATTGAAGGTTATCAACCATTCAAGTGTTGTAATCACTCTTTCTTAGTGATGTGTTTCTTTCTCTAGCATTTCTTTCTACTCTTCTTCTTAAAGTGCTTTGTGCTTACAAGCTCAAGCGTTGTGAGGGTTAGACTAATTTAATGTCAAGAAAGAGTACTAAAGTCGCATGGGTGACTTAAAATAAGTTAGTCCATGACATTGAGCTTGTTTTTTAAAACTATCTTCGAGCTCGTGTGAGAGCTAGATTTTAGTATTTATAATAGTTTCAAAGTTTGATTTTTTTCGTGTAGAGTCAGCGCGCCTGAAGTAAGGCTTTTTTAGACTCTTCATTTTGATTCCAACCAATATGTTACAATTTCGA
>NW_018240399.1:0-24253 GCF_001263595.1 Phalaenopsis equestris | reverse complement strand
TTCCATTAATTCATTAGAATCCTCTTATAAATTTAAATTATTTTCAAGAATGGTAGAAGGGGAAGCGCGGTAAAACTTGATCGGCCTTAAACCAAAACTACGGACTTCCTTGACCTCAAACTCTTGACCTTTTGAGGGTAGATCAGAGTAAGGGTCATAGCATTCACATAGTGATTGATCCAATCATACATCGACTCATATTCATCTTTCTCCACATTTTCCATGGAGATCTCGTATTGAGGTTTCTTTTGCTTTATCATCATCATTTTTTTCAGAACTTTCTTCATCAAAGCTTTCTTTCATGTCGATGGTTATGGTCAGCCTAGTCCGTTCAACAATCATGTTGGTTTTTCCTCATCCACGTCCCCGTCCTTGATCTCCTGTGTATGGGCTAAAAGAACCTCTACCACCTCGTTGTGAAAAGACTATAGTAGATTGTCAAAGCATAGTTGAATGACCTCTTTTTTGTGATTCTTCTGAGTCTTCCACCTCATTTTATACAACTTCATGTGAGAAGACTATTTTCTTTGGGGGTGCATAGTATGCAACATCTTCATGAATGCCTACTTCATGAACTGGAACGGTTGTAAATCCCCTTTAATACAATGTTCTTGTCCTTCATTGAAATATTTGATGTATTAGTGCAATGATGATGGGACCATATTATGCTCATGAATCCACGGTTGTCTAAGTAAAGCATTGAAGAAGTTTCTGCGTCGATGATATGGAATTTTGCGGTTGTTTCTAGTTCTCCAGCTTTCATTAACAATGTAATCGATCCAAGGGCTCTCTCTCCCTTCTGATTAAATCCTCTTAACTTCATTTTATCAGCTGTAAATACTTGAGCTTTAATTTCTAAATATGCCAATATCTGTAGACTCATTAAGTTTAGTGATGCTTCCAGGTCTACCAAAACTCTGGGCAATACAAATTTGCCAATATTAATGGAGATGTAGAGTGATCGGTTATGGTTGGTGGTACCAAGCAATAAGTCTTCATCTGTGAATGTTATCTTAGGTTGTTCTTTTAACGAACAAATTTCATTTTAGGATGTGCTGGACAACTGAGCTAAGAAAATCTCTGGGTCGAGCAAGGCTGTAACCAGAGTCTCTCTCATCTCCTTTGATAGGATTAGAGCATGGTTGATGCTTAATTTTGTCGGCAACCTCCTAAGATGAGCTAGCACGTTATAATCAACTTTGTATAATCCTCTGATTTTCACTTGGCTATGTGGCTCTTCCACTGGAGGAGGTGGAGATATCTCTTCATGAGTGACTGTTTGTTTCCCCTTATCCATTAAAGCTATTCTTGGAGGTAATATCTTCCCACTCCTTAGATTTGCTTCTATAATTTCCTCTTCCTGAGAGGCTGTAGGCAAAATTTCTGGTGTCTCTTCTTCATCAGAGAGATCTAAGCTGATAGCAAGCGGTTCACCATGACACTCGAGGACTGGCTCCTCACTACCGGTGCTATCATAACCGACATTATCAATGTCTTCTTCATTCTCACTAACAGGCTCATTAGACTCAAGTACGATTTGAGGATCGGTTTGGGAATCAAGAACGGGGTTGGATTGAACAAAATCAATTACATTATCATAAAGTGACGTTATCACTGGAAATAGTTAAAATATAGCCAAAATCATAATCATTATATTCATAGTACCCTGGTGGGGCAAAAAGATAATCATACATGGTTAGAGGTTCGAGGATTCTCTTCCCTGAATCTAAAATAACCAATCTAATAGAGGAAGCCCCTATCCTACCCCCCAACGCTATCAGTCTTCGCGATGTCACTCTTTTCTTTCTCTTCAGGTTGGTGTGACTTTTTTGGCAAAATCTCCAACTTTAGCTGAATAGGCTGTAGAGTCTGAACTGTTGCCTGAGCTAAAGCGGTCTGAATTTGATTCAGTATTTTCTTAGATTATTTGCTCCAAACTATACTCCATCTATCTTTTCTGCATATGGTTCTATCAAAACAATTGGCTCAGACAAAATCATATTCACAAAACCTTTTTTAGGTTCTTTTAAATATTCCTTCAGGATTGTTATGTTTCCCTCTTTAAAGTTTCTCTCGAGCTAGTCCTTGAAGATGAACCAACCTTCTATCGTATGTCCTAACATTCTGTGGTAGGGGCAAAAATTGGGATATTCTTTCTTGTCAACTTCTTACAGCTTCTTTGGCTCTGACAATCTAAATTTTGGTTTTTTTGATTAAGTTTCTGAACATCATTGGTACAACCTCATCTTTGAGAGAATACACTCTTCTCCTTTGTTCTAAAAGAGTCAAACCCGTTCTAACTTCTGCTAGGTATGGTCCCCCCTGGTATGATTGTTGGCTGGATTGACCATACTGTTGTATTTGTTGCTGAGCATGCTGTAATGATTGCTGAGAATTTTAGTGAGAATGCTTTGCCTGTATCTTTATCAGTTGTTTTCCCTTATCGACCGTTGCCACCATCCCGAACCTCTTTTCAAATGCCCTGGTCATCTTGGATTTCTCTGCTTTCTCTTGGGAATCCATATGTTTAACTTTTTTCTGTAAACTACTGGCTTTATTTAACAGCTTCTCAAAGGACTTGATGATGAGTCCCTTGAGCATTAAAGAGATTGGTCCATGTATTATTTTGAGTAGAATCTCAATCGCATGTTGTTCCTGTAGTTGAGGTTCACATTTCATGCTAAGGTTTCTCCACATCAAGATATAATCCACTAGAGTCTCGTTGGGTCTTTTCTTCTCCACTACGAGATCTCCAATAAAAACATGGTGTTGTGCTCAAGCAAATTCTCTTTACAAACATCTGTTCTAATTTGGCGAACGTCTTAACTGATATGTTAGGTAACTCAACAAACTAATTAAAAGTAATTCCTGACAAGCTGCTGACGAATTGTCGGAAGAGTAAGGCTTCCTTTACTCTAGTGTTTCCACAACTGGCTCGAAAATGTGCTAAATGTTGTCTGAGATTTCCGGTCCCGTTGAATATCTTGAAGTTTGGTGATACAAAACCCTTGGGGTAGGGTACAACATCAAACTCATTCGGGTAAGGTCTACCCCTTGAAATCAATGTACCACCCTTAGATTAGGCTGTGGCCTCTCAAACTTTTTGTTGGACCAATTGTTTAATATCTTTCTCTGGATTAATATCTTTCTCCAGTATAGTACTTAATGAGGAATCTTTCTTTTGCTGATCTTCTCCATTAGAGGAGGCAACTTCTCTTTGTTCATCGGTAATATGAATTATTTCAGGCTGGTTAACCCCTGGAGAAGCTACCTGCCGTGACTGGGATTGCCCATTAATCGTAGCCATGGCGGCCATGGTGGCAGCAATTTTATCCATTCTCTTTTCCATTTGGCTGATGTGCTCATCTCTTACAAAAATGACTTTGTGTAAGTCATCCGCAGTGTTCCCTTTGATGAGAGGTTGGGCATCGCACGCAGATGAAGCAACTCTAGTCTCAATGACTTGAATATCCATGAAATCTTCACTGAGGTAATCACTAAAATCAAAATCCTCATCATCGTCATCATTAATGACTACACCATGCTCTCTGGCCAACTCAGAAATCTCAACTCTGAGTTTTTCAAATTTTTCTTCAATTATCGCCTCTTGAATCCTCTTGAGGTATGGAGGAATTTCCTTAACATCCTTCACTTGTTCATCAAATTTTGGAGCAATAGTTGCAATGATATTGGATACTTTGAACTTTTGCTTCATTCTGATACTTTAAACTTTTGCTTCATTCCGCCATTCTGCCCTGCGAGCTCACTAGACTATATTGGTATGTCGACTTTGGGTACCCACACTTTCTTTAAATTGTTCGCATGCTTCGTATATTGAATCACCTTCATACAGAGTAAAAGAGGAAGTATCATTTCTAAGTTGAGTAGTATTTGAAAGTAGAAAATACTTGGTCAAGAATTTTTGTGCTAACTCTCCCTAAGTTCTAATATATCCAGATACTAACAAATTTAACCACATCTTAGCTTTATCCTATAAGGAAAAAGGAAAAACACTAAGTATAACAGTGTCAGTTGATATGTCATCATATTAAAATGTAGCACACAATTCTAAAAAGCTTGCAAGGTGTGAGTTTGGATCCTCATATGGTGTTCCTCTAAACTGATTGTTTTGTACCATTTATACAATATCAAGTTTAACTTCAAATGATTTACCCGCTATAGTAGGAGTTTGTATGCTTAAGTGAATTTCATCTACCGTAGGATTTGCATAGTCCCTTAAAGCTCTTTTTAAATTATGATGTTCATTTTAACAATTTTGTTATTTAAGTGATTTTGTGATGTGTTTGCCATTACTTGAAATTTATAAAGTTCTTTTCATTTTCAAATTTTCTAATGGTTCGTTCTAACTCAGACTCATAGAGCACTAAACCTTCAGATCCTGAACTATGCATGCAAAATTAAAAATTCAAAAATAAAAAGTAAAACAAAACAATTAAAAATAAAATATTTTTGATATTTTTTAGGATTTTTTTTACTTTTTTAGTTTTTTTGCTATTTTTATATTTTTAGAAAATAAAAAAAATACTAATAAAAGAAAATAAAATATAATTCTCTTAAAATAATTCTACAACCAAATAAAAATAAAAATTTCTAAGTCTGAAAATTTCGTTAATTCTCCAGCAACGGCGATAAAATCTTAACCCAATCCACAATTATGTAATTATATAAGTGTGAAAAGGTGGCCAAAATGTTGACCCAATTTATATTCAACGGCTAGTTTGCAAAATAAATGTGTGATTAAATTGATTAATGATTTACACACTAGGGTTACTATGCAAGTATACGTATCATTTTAAGTAATATAGAGTTATCCTTAAAAACCTCAGTATTGAACCCACAGGGAGTAATAAATTTACAATGCTAAGTTAGAAATATTTATATTTAAACTATAAACTAAATTCACAGGAGAATAAAATAGAACTATTTGTAAAAGTTTATAAATAAAGTGGCTACTTCTAATTTAAACTGAAAGTAAATGCATAGTCTCTAAATTAAAGATGTATAAAGAAGCATGATTATAATAAAAAGTCTTTCCCCTTGCAATGAGATTATAAATTAATTCAGGATTCAAATGATTAAAGATAAAAATAAGGTATCGTGATAAATAGGAGCATACCTATTTTTTATACCTTCCGCGCATAAAGAACATTGGCTAATCTAAAGTTAGTTCCAACTTCTATGGTTATGCTGAGTATATTCTAACCTCTCACTTCTAGATTACCCACTGTACCCTATCCATAAAACTAACCAGGGACCCTTCGTTCCAACTTTAGGCTAAATTGGAAAAGGATCAAGCCTATCACCCTAGAAATACCAATTCTATGCCCATCAAAGCTTATCTCCTTGTCTATTTGCACTCCCTCTGGATTTGGCATCTCCTTCCTCTAAGGTTTAGTGTGGTACTCACTAGTTGACAAAATCATAGCCTATTCTATTTTGCAATGGGTTTTAACATCATAAATGACCAATTTGCAAAGTAAATGAAGAACCGGTGAAAATACCATTACAAATTTTTGAATAAATAAAATCTTCAAAACATTCTTATCCCACACATCATTACTTCTTATTGCAAGGAGAAAGAAAAGAAAACTACTCAGAAATCATGGGGATAATAATACAAAACATTATATATATATAAACCAAGTTTACAATACAAATGTTAAACAAAAGTACAAATACTTATCTCAAACTTCTCCCCAAGAAATCCTCTGAAGTTTTCTAATAGAACTTGACTCCACAAGACTCACACAAGACTCTACAATCACCAAACTCCCACTATAGTGGTCACCCACCCCTTTAGTGGCCTAAAATACTAAGAAAATGATGTATTTCTCTTTTTCTCCTCTTTTAACGTGTAAAAATGTCTTCTATCTATAGAGCTCTTAAAATAACCAAGGGTCACTTAAGGCACCTTTTTGAAATTCATCCAAATTCATTGAATATCGGCAAAACCGTTTCTGGGTCTTAGGCGCCAGCCATCGAGTCTCCCTTACGCCTAGGCACCAGGGCACCTTATGTGTCTTTTGGCTTCATTTGACCAATTTTTGCTCCATTTTTTCTCCTTTCTCTCTTAAAGTCTATTTCTTGCACTTAAATTCAAAAACACACAAATTACCTTTCATTAACGTGCAATATCATTAAAAATAATCATGAAATACACATAAAAAATAGGTAATTTATTGAGTGACATTTTTCCTATTGCATTTCAATAATTAAAATTTTAGTAATCTTAAGATAACTCCACATAACAAAAATTATTTTTTAAATATAATTTAATTGTAGTATCTTTTAGGACAGTAAAGTTTAATTTTGAATTTTATTTTTCTTCCTTCCCCCAAACTTAAAATTTTAAATATTTTACAATCATATCCATAAAATGTAGAAGGAAGAAAATGCAAAAGCCAAATCTACCATCTACTACAACATCCTATCAAATTCATATACATGCATATTCCAGATAACATTACTTCAGGAGAAAGTATATTTAGCCTAAAACATGCTTGCAATAATACTAAACCAAAAGAAAGTATACTAACTTTGAAATTTATTTTACTTCCTCCCCCCAAAATGGATTTTTAACATGTATAGTTTTCAGTACAAAAAATATAAGCAGGAAGAAAAACAGTTTAAAAATTCTATCTACTACAAATGTCTATCAGAAACATTTACAAGTATTCATCAGGACAGAACAATTTGCAACAGAAAGTAAATCTAAACTAAACATGCCAGAATAAAATTGAACTAAAGAAAAGTCTGAAAAGCATGACAGGTATCAACATAAGAATACATATTTAAATGTTACTCATGTTCTCTACATTGTTGTAACACAAGCACAAACACAAACACACATGATAAATGAGGTTAATTCTTCCCTTAACTCATAACATATCACTACCATACTGCCTAATTTCTAATGGAACCACTACACTAATAAGTTAGGTACTTTTAATGATTTTATAGAGTCTAATCCCTTGAACAAGATTATCCCAGATGTATTGGCTCTCGAGCACCAACCCTAGGCATCACATTTTCCCTTTAAGTATGCACCTCTAAAATTTATAATATAGTGTAAGATTATCTACATGTTGCTCATCAAGTAGGTTCATGAACCTACCGAAAGAAAATAAGGTTTAATAAATGAAGTAACAAAATTGGGATGGAACTATCATTGTCCAAACTCAAGATGTCTCCTGTAAAAATCAAGGCCGGTTGAGACTCGAGTCGTAGTGGACTTGTCAATCCAAAAACTACAAGAGAACATATACAAGCAGCCATAATAAGTGGTTAAGGGATCACCCTCCTCATGAGACACACAAAGATCAATTAAATCCACTGACAATCAAAACATCCACCAACATCAACCAAACTGATCAATATAAACTAAAACAAACACAGTACACCAAAAACAATTACAACTCAAAAACATACTAGCACAGATAACCAAAGATTACCTCCCACAAAACACCTGGTTTAACGTCGCCAGCCCGATGAATTCCAAGGTTATACATTATTCACTTGGTGACCACTTTTCCCTTTAGGGTTTTTCTAATCCCCCTAAAAGTTTCCCCTAGTTCTAAGTCGTGTCAAGGTCTATAGCTCTTGAACTATGCATTCGAATCTAAAGACTTAACTAATAGGACATATATCCAGTACTTCAAGCACTCAAAAATATTTTTAGTATTTTGAATTTTCTTATAAATACACTTATAATAACTAAATACACTAGATAATAATAATACAATTTTTAATTCTAAGTCTTCCAGGTTCAACTAAAATTCTCATAAAGTGTCTACCGTAGCCTCCCCATCAACGACGCCAATAACTTGATGCCCCCTAGAATGTGTGCGTACATATATGTGTAATTACTTCAATTTTAAACTCCAAAGATGACACCAAATATTTGATTTGACCTGCAATTATGCAGATATTTAATTTCATGGAAAAAAATTGACCTAGTTTAATTAATGCAGCTAGTATGCAAAACAAATATGTTGTACATATTGGCATTTAATTTATAGACCACACACTAAGGGTACTACACAAGTGCACGTATCAATTCAAGTAGTATAGAGTTTTCTTTTAAGACCAAAGTGTCGATCCCATAGAGAAGCAAACTAAGAATCCATTAAGCTAATAATAGTCTACTACTGTCAGGCTTAAGTTTGGAATGACAATTAAGGGTGTTTTTTTAATAACAACTCGTAAATACAAACCTAATTCTAAAGATAAACCTAACTAGAGAAATTGTTTTGGAGAATTTTGAAATGTTAAAAACTACCTTTCACATGCAACGACCTAGATAATGTGTAAGAATGAAACACTTAGAATTTAATTCGGCCAGTGACAAGTAGGAGCATAACTATTATTTATCCTCTGTCGAGTGCATAAAGAACATTGACTAATCAAAAGTTAAGTTCCTAATTGATATGGTTATGCTAAGTAAATTCTAGCCTCTCACTTTTAGATTACCCACTGTGCCCTCTCTATAGGATTAACCAGGACTTAGGTTCCAAACGAAAGACCAAATTGGTTAAGGTTCTAGCATGCTACTCAAGAATCACCAATTCTACACCTATCAAACTTATCTCTCTATTTATTTGCACTCCCCACTAGACTTGGCTCCCCTCCATCCTAATGGTTAGTGTGGTACCCACTAATTAAGTGAAATCATAGTCCTCTCAAATGATTATGTTTCCTAATAGATTTTAAATTACAAATTCTCAGTTTGCAATGTAAATTAAGAATCGATGAAAATACCATGACATTAATAAAATAAGAGAAATTCCAAGCAAATCTAAAAATCTTAAACATGCATAAATTTCATTGCAAAAGGAAAGTAAAATGAAGATGATGACATAAGCAATAAGAGAATTGATAGAATTATGTAATCAATTATGTTTCAACAACAAACATATCTCTATTTACCCTCTTCCGTGTGTATAGGCACGCTTAGTATTCTATTAGTTTTACACAACTAGCTAGCACCTATAAGCTCCTAATTGAAAAAAACCATGAATTATATTTCCTTAAAAGTTGCATTGCCACCTAAACTACTTTGTCATAACCAACCGAACAATGTGAGTGCAGTCAGGTTAAAAGGTCATCGCTATCTACAGTTTAGTTTTAATTACAATAGATTTTAGCATAACTTATTGTGGCTTAAGTAATGTCAAGGAAGCAAAGGATATATTACTCATCATATAGAAATAAAAATTATTCTATCTTAAAACAAATTTCCTACTCTTGCCACTACTTCATATCAAAAGAAAAGAGTAAATAAAACTAGTTATGAATCATGGATAAAATAAAACAAAAAAATTAATTAAATTAAAACAAATCCACTAGAAAGTGTTTAGAACAATTATAAAACAATTAAGAACACAAAACTTATCTTGTTTCCTTTGAAAGAAAGTTGAGAATCCCTCTAACAAAGTCTCCCACTGATCCATGTAATGGTCATACAATTCCTTACACATATCTCTCAAAATCCCTCACCAATGTTTGTAGTAAAGGTGGAAATCTAGATCTCCTCTCTCTCTCTCTCTCACACACACACATGCTTCTTTGAGGAGGCACACCAAAATTAGTATTAACACCTACATTTACTTATTTATGCACTTGAAAGAGGGTAAAAGAGTCTTATGCTCCTATTGTTACCACCCCTCACAATTCTTAGTATTAACACCTACAATCAACATAGGAAATCACAAGAGAGAAGTACCTTCATCAATCTTGAGTTTCACTTGTTTAAATGATCTAGTCAAGTTTATCTTAGGGGTAGAAATATACTTAGGAGTAGTTGTTAGAAAAACCATATTTATCAAACTTCCAAACTAGGACCTGAAAGTAGTATTCTAGAATTCACCCTTAGCTTGTTATTATTACGAAGCCTTTGCCACCTTCACTATGGGATCAACATTCTGGACTAAGGTAGAGCCCCATATTATGAAAGCGATACATGCACTTGCATAGGAACCTTGACACTTAGGTGGAGATTGTTGATTGATACACCAAAATAATATACTATTTTAAGTACTTATTTTATGCTTATTTTTGGTGATATTGCACTTTAAAGAAGGGTATTACTTTAAAGAAGGGTATTTTTCACTTTAAAGAAGGGTATTTTTATATTTTTGTTGCAAGTATATCATTTTTAGGCATTTAGAGCAAAGATGGAAAAAAGGACGAAATTCAGGCAAAAGGAGCAAAATTTGGAGAAAAACAACCAATTTTGGGATTCTGGTGCATGATGCGCCAAAATTCAGAGAGCTAGCGGATGATGCGCCAGGGACGACTTTTTCAAATTAAGGCGGTTCGAGAAAAAGTTTGTGCAAATTTTCAAAAGGACACTTATTTTACACACCTTTTGGAGTAATTCAATGCATCTAGACACTTTGGAAGATTCTTTTATGAAGGGATATGACTCTTAGATCAAATGACACATCTTTTGAATTAAAAAGAGCTAACTTTTGAAGGGAGTTTTGGATTCTTTTCCAAAGGAGGCAGCCAAAAATAAAAGAAGAAGACTTCATAGAGTTTGAAGAAAGCTTTTTTGTGTGACGTGAGGGAGAGATAAAGTGACGTGAGGAAGAGAGAGAGAGAGAGAAGAGGAGATTTTCTGCTAGGGTTGTAGGAGGAGGAGGAGAGGGAAGGTGAGAAATTTCTTCTTCATTACACTTGAAAGAGAGAATTGAGTGTGCTCGTAAAGAGACAAAGGCTTGGAGAGAGCTTCTAGGGATTTGTTTGGGAAGGATTGTGAGATAAGTTATATTTTTATTTCTTTTATTTTTTAAACTTGTTTTTATGTATGAAATTCGTGTTTTATCGTACCTTCTCATGAATTCTGAGTAGTCATCTTTATCCTTCTCCCTACTTTGAAGATATGGTTTTGTGAAGAAAAGATTTTGTTTTCTAGGTTTTAAATGATAATAATTTGTGATGATTTCAACTTCGATCTTCATTTACTTTTCAATCTGGCCAATAAAAATGTTAAAATTTGTTGAGAGACATATGTTCTTAAATAAGATATGATTTTTGCAATACAGGGAAAATCACATTTAATTTCATCATAAAGTATGTCATCCATGGGATTGGGTGCTAATAAATAGGGAAATATACTTTGTTGGATGCAGAATTGGAGATTTTAAGGTGACAAATTAAAACCCCAATTTGGTTCAGTTGATTGGAAACTGCTGCGAGATTGTTAGCCCTCAAGGGAGGGAGGAGTGGGAGCTTTAGAGTGGCAACCGTTATCCTCCCAGCTTAACCATGGAATTAGGGACCAAACTATGGATTATTCAATATTTTTTATAGCACTTAGAAGAGGGTAAAGAATAAAATTGCTCCTATTGGGCACAAAATAGTTTTTAAATATATTTTTTTTCAAATGATTTCTATTTCTTCACAAACCATATACTCATTATAAAGGGGAATGGTGATTTCTTAAATTTGAACTTTTCTTCACAACAAAAAACTTTATTTAATTTTCACAATTTTACTTTTGAAAGTTTAGTGTTTAGTTTAGTTTAATTTCTGCAGTCTTACATCTGCATTTTAATTAACATTTACGTGTGTAGTCAATTTTCAAACTTTGTACTTTAATTTTATTTATTTATTTGTTTTTATTATAAAATAATATTCATAATTTACTTTAGGATTTTCCAACTTCCCTGTTGAATTGATATCTAGCTTCCCTGTTGAATTGATATCTTTTTATTATAAAATAATATTCATAATTTACTTTAGGATTTTCCAACTTCCCTGTTGAATTGATATCTAGGACTCCATTAGTGCCATTTATTACTTGAGCGATACATATACTTGTGTTGATATTAAAAGAGATATGACAGTATAAAAAGAGTTTTAGAAGATAAAATATTTTTATAAAAAGTATTTTTTTGGGATTATATTGCATACTTATTATAAATCTGCCGGCATCAAGTTTTTGGCATCATTGGGTGGTGTCAACTTCTTAAATATTTGCATATACATAATCTCGTATCATGTTTTTGGCGCCGTTGCTGGGGATGAAAATAAAAATATTACTACTTTTTTTTATTTCAAAAAATATAAAAAAAGAGTGTTTGTAGTTTAATTTGAACATTTTCTTATTTTAGTGTGTTTGCTTATTTTTAAGTACTTGCTTTATTCAGTTTATGCGTAGTGTAAGATCTGAAAATTTAGTTCCTTATACTCTAAGTTTGAAAGAACTATTAGGAAAATTTGAAAACAACAAAAAGAGAAAGATTAGTTAAAAAGAGAAAGATTACAAAAAGAGAAAGATTAGTTTAGTAAAATGGCTTGCAATTTAAACAATGTTGGAAATGAAAATGAACATCATCAGAGACCTTTAAGAGCTTATGCAAATCCTACAACAGATGAAATTCATTTGAGTATTCAAAACTATGTTGTAGCTGCCAATTCATTTGTGCTTAAATCTGCTATAATGCAAATGGTACAAAAGAATTAGTTTAGAAGAACACCTACTAAAGATCCTAATTTACACCTTGCTAGTTTCTTAGAACTGTGTGCTACGTTTAAATATGATGGAGTATCAAATGATGTCGTCAGACTTAGAATTTTTCCTTTTTCACTAAGGGAAAAAGCTAAGATGTGGTTAAACTCATTAGCACATAGATTTATCAAAATACAGGTAGATTTATCAAAAAAATTATTATCTAAATATTTGTCACCTTCGAAAGGTACTAAGCTTAGAAATGATATCACATCTTTTTGTCAGTTTGAAGGGGAATCAATTTATGAAGCCTGGAAAAGATTCAAAGATCTCCTTAGAAAGTGTCCACACAATGCTTTGCCAGATTGGTTAATAATTCAAACTTTTTATAATGGGTTGTTTGGATCTCTTAGATTGATAATTGATGATGATGCTAGTGGATCACTAATGTTAAAACCATTCAATGAAGCATATTCATTAATTGAAGAGATGGCTACTAATAATTATCAATGACCCCCTAAAAGGGTAAATCCAAAAAGAGTAGCTAGTATTCATGATTTTGATGTTATATCTATTTTATCTGCACAAATAGCTGCTATATCAAAGAAGATAGACCAATATGGAATGAAATATTCTCAGATAGCACCCGTGCTTGAGGAAAACTCACTGGGACAAATGATAGAATCTCAAACTTTATATGAGACTTTAAATGTAATAAACAATCGTTCTAATAATAATCTTTATGCCAATTATTATAATCCTGGTTGGAAGAATCATCCAAGTTTTAGTTGGAGTAACAATAATTCTAATGCTGTAAATCCGCAATGAGGAAGCAACTCTGCGAACTCATTAAGTAACTCCAATAATCAAGGGAACCAATATTATAAACCTTATTATCCCTCAGGTTTTAATAATTTGCAGAGTAACGAGAAAAAGTTATGAATGGAAGAATTGATATTACAGATGGGTAGTCAATTACAAAGTCAAGGAGCTACTATCAAAAACATGAAAAATCAACTGGGATGTATTGCTACTGTACTTAGCAATAGACCTCCATGACCATTGCCTAATAATGTTGAAGTAAGTCCTAATGAACAAAAAAAAGAGCAAATTAAAGCTATTCAATTGAGAAGTGGGAAAGAATTAGAAAATAGAGTTCAACAAGAAGTTGAAGTAGAAAAAGATGAAGTGGAAAATGAAAAATCTTGTGAAGATTTTTATTTTGAGTCAGAAAATCCTATTAAGCCAATGAAAATTACTGTAGAAAGACCACCACCTCCATTTCATTAAAGACTAAAGCAGAAATAAAGAGATAATCAATTTTTAAAATTTTTGGAAATTTTGAAGAAATTAACGATAAATATTCTATTTGTTGAAGCTTTATAACAAATGCCAAGCTATGTGAAGTTCATGAAGGATATACTTAATAAGAAAAGAATAAGAAAAGGAAGTTTATAGATAATGAGACTATTGCATTCAGTGAAGAGTGTAGCGCTATAATTTAGAATAAGCTTCCAAAAAACTTAAAGATCCTGGAAGTTTTATAATTCCTTGTGCTATTGGCAAACAATTTTATGGAAAAGCTTTATGTGATTTAGGAGCCAATATTCATATTATGCTATTGTAAATTTTCAGAAGGTTGGGCTTAGCAGATATTTCACCTACAACTTAAACTCTTCAGTTAGTTGATCGTTCAATTACATTTCCTAAAGGAGTTATAGAAGATATTTTGGTAAAGGTTGATAAATTATCTTTCTTGTGGACTTTATTATGTTAGATATGGAGGAAGATAATGAAATTCATTTTAGGAAGACCACTCTAGCCACTAGAAGAGCTTTAATAGATGTGCAGAAAGGAGAACTAATTATGAGAGTTAGTGATCAAGAGGTTACATTTAATATTATAAAATCAATGAGATACCCTGCAAAAGAGCAAGAGATTGAATGCTTTAGAATAGATATTAATGAATATTTAAGCCATGAATATTTCAAGAAAACTTTTGAAAGAGAATTCAAAAAGAATATATGGAATATCAAGACGAGGATATAATTCAAGATGAATCTATGGGAGTGAGTAAAGAGGATATGGAATATGTTTAGGAAAAATTTAAAATGTTAGATCCTATAGAAAGTAACAAGAATTTGATTTCATCTATTGAGAAACCCCCTTAATTAGAACTGAAAATGCTTCCTACTCATTTTAAGTATGTATTTTTAGGAGATTTATCTACATTACATGTTATAGTATCCTCAGAATTAACTGATATGCAAGAACAACAATTGCTAGAAATTTTGAAAGTATATAAGAAAGCCTTTGGATGGATATTGACTGATATTAAAGTAATCAATCCTTCAGTTTATATGCCTAGAATCTTATTAGAAGATCAACATGAACCAAGAGCTGATCCTCAAAGGAGATTAAATCCTATGATGAAAGAAGTAGTAAAGAAAGAAATATTAAAATGGTTAGATACTGAAATAATATATCCTATTTCAGACAATGCTTGGGTTTGTCCAATTCACTGTGTTCCAAAGAAATGAGGTGTGACTGAAGTGAAAAATGAGCGTAACAAATTAATATCAATAAGATAAGTCATTGGTTGGCAAATCTGTATAAATTATAGAAAATTAAATTCTGCCACCACGAAGGATCATTTTCCTTTACCCTTTTTGGATAAGAAGTTGGATAAAATAGCTGGGCATAAATATTTTTGTTTTCTAGACGAATATACCAGTTATCATCAAATACCTATTGGTCATAGGATCAAGAGAAAAAAACATGTAATAATATTTATGGAACTTTTGCTTTTTGATGAATGCCTTTTAGATTTTGTAATGCACCTGCAACATTTTAAAAATTGGGAGAAACCTTTTGAATTGATGTGTGATGCTAGTGATTATGCAATTGGAGCTGATTTAGGGCAGAGATATGGTAAGATTTTTAAAGTTATATTCTATGCTAGTAAGACTCATAATGATGCTCAAATTAATTACACCACCACTGAAAGAAAGTTATTAGCTATTGTGTATATTTTTGATAAGTTTAGATCATATTTGATTGGTGCTAAATGTGTTGTGCATACTGACCATTCAACTATCAAATTTTTGATGCAAAAGAAGGATGCTAAACCATAATTAATTAGATGGGTACTTCTGATGCAAGAGTTTGATTTTGTATTAGTCGATAAAAAAAAAATTGATATTCAAATTGCTGATCATCTATTGAGACTAAAACAAGAAAAAATACTGGATATGAAAAAATAGATTAATGAAACTTTTACTGATGAACAACTTTATGCTGTAAAAGATTAAGAAATACCTTGGTATGCTGATATTATAAATTATATTCTTAGTGGTATTTTAGCATATGAATTAACAAAACAGCAGGAAAAGAAATTCATTCATGATGCAAAATCTTATTTTTGGATTGATCCTTATTTATAAAAGCAATGTAAAGATTTAATGATGAGACGATGTGTGCCTTATAAAGTAATTCAAGAGATTATTTAAAAATGTCATGATTTTGAACTAGGAAGACATTTTAGGAATGATAAAACTATTCATATAATTTTACAATCTGGACTTTATTGGCCTACTCTTTTTAGAGATTTTAATATAAATATCAAAGCATGTGATCCGTGTCAGAGAGTATGTAAAATTTCAAGAAGAAATATCAAAAAAGAAATGAAATGCCTCTAAATTATAATTTGGAAATTAAATTTTTGATGTGGGATTAGATTTTATGGGACCATTTCTACCTTCATTTGGAAATATTTATATATTGATTGCAGTGGATTATGTTTCGAAATGGATAGAAGCAATCACTTTACCTCTATGTGATCCTTGGAGTGTTTCAAAATTTTTAATTAAAAATATTTTTACAAGATATGAAATGCCGAGAGTAATCATTACCAATGGAGGATCTCATTTTAGAAATGCAACAGTTGCAAGATTGGGGGAAAAATTATAATATAATACAAAAAATTGCAACTTCTTACTGATCCCGACTATTTATACTCAACAGTATAACAATGTATGCGATTATATTCTTCACTTATATATATTGGGATACTAACTAAGTATATGTATCATTATCAAGTAATATAGGACTTTTTGATTAAACCCCAATATCGAACCCACAGGGATTTTTCGCAATATGCACTATTAAGTAAAAACTTCTATTTCAAAAATACAATTACTTAAATTAAAAATATTATCACAGTAATTAAAGTTAAATTCTTTTTGGTATTTTTGATATTTTGACAATATAATAATAACTTGTAAAGATAACTTGAGTTTTTGTAAGATAAGAAGCACTGAATATAAAATATATTTTTCCTTATCATGAATCAGTAATAAGTATAGGAATTATGTTGTGTAAGTATGCAAAATTGTTTTGTGCCAAATAGGAACAATATTATTCTTTACCCTTACTAGAGATGCTATAAGAACATTGGATAATTTAAAGTTTGGATAGTTCTGAAGAGCGATTAAGAAGGGAAGATACCAGCTCTCACTCTAGATTTCCCTCGATTCCCTCCACCTAGGGGCTAATATTGTATATCAAAACATAAAATAATAAACCAAGTTGGGGGCTTTAACCTGTCACTTCAAAGACCTCTAACTCTACACCCTTCAAAAATTATTTCCCTATTTATTTGCACTCAGTAATATGAATTGCATTCTCATCCATACAATCTCATGTGATTCTTTCTAATTATTGACTGAGACAATACCTTCCCGGTTCATACATGTTCCCGCAACAAATTTTAACATCTCGATGGGCCAAATCAAGAAGTAAACAAAGTATATGGAGTTAAATCATCACAAATTCTTCCAAAAATAAAGATCAATACTCTCCACAACTTCCATCCAATACTTTATTTACTTATCATTTTAAGGAAAAGATAAAAAAAACTACTCTGAATTCATGGAGAAAACAAAACCACACTTTAGTTTAACAGCAGAAATCATTGTCAAACCAACAAGAAGTCTTAATTAAAACCAAATGTAGTAACAAAAAGATAGAAACTTATCTCAAATCCTTCACCAAACTCTTGAAGTTAATTGAATCTATTCTCTTCTTACAACACTCTTAACTTTCAAAAACTAGAAAGTAAAACTAAAATAAAGGTAGATATTGACGTCTTACAGTCTCTCCCATAAATCACAGTAAAGAAGAATCTAAAAGAAACACTTGAAGAGACTAGAAGCAGCCCCTCGAAAAGTCCCAAGCCTTTCTTTTTAAAGTTTTCTAAGAGGTGCCTTGGTATTTCTAAAAAAATGTCCAAATTTGATGTATTCTCCAAACGATGCCTCCTTTCACAAGTCTTTTAACCATATTTTTATTTCTAGTGGTTATAACCATCCTCTTTAGCTAATAGATGCCTCAAATGTCCCTTCAACATTCATTAAAATGAATTAACCCATCAAGTAACTGTCACCAGTGCTTAAGGGCGAGGCCTCACTTTGCTAAGGTGCAACCTTCTCTGTTTCACGGGCGCTTAAGCGCTGGATCTGGCACTTAGGCACCAAAATACTTTTGCATAACTTTTTCATTTTTACTCCATATTTGATCCTTTTTCACTCCTTTTGCCATTTTTCACCTTTTTAGTTTTACCTGAAGAAAAAATACACAAACACCTTCCATTAAAGTGCAATATAAGCGCAATATCTTAAAAATAGGTATAAAAATGTGTATAAAAAAACTATATATTTTAGGTGTATCAAATCCCCAAAATTTAAAATGTTACTTGCCCTCAAGTGACACTTCAATCTCTAAAAACTAAATAAGTATGATTATGTATATGAGTTTCTTTAGTAGGTTCTAAAATTTTTTTTTAGAAATATAGTAGTCTAATTTATAAAAAATTCTAGTGAATGAGACCAACATAAAGTTTAGAAATCTTTAAAGTGAAGAAGTATGAAAAATATGAGTTTCTATCTAATTCAGAAATACTTGTAGATATTCCAAATATAGAACTTAGGCATTTTATTTTGCTTCACTTAACAATTTTTTTTTATAGAACTTAGGCATTTTATTTTGCTTCACTTAAAAGTTTTTTTTTTAAGTATAATTCTACTTACTATATTATATCCTTAAGCTTAAGAGTTTCTCAGGTCTTATACTTTAAAAAGATTAGATGTGGAACCAATTTTTGATTAGGCACTAATCCTCAAGCTTCTCCTCCCTTTTCTTTTCTTCTTCTTTTCTTTTTTTTTCCTTTTTTTCTTTTCTTTTTATTCTCTCTCCTTTTTTTAAGGCAAGGATTACTATATCTGGATTAGGCCTTTAATAATTTTGAATTCCACTCCTCCCTTCCTAAAGTAAAGAATTGATATTTTTCTTTTACTTACAAACATAATAATATCTTATGAAAATTATTTTTTAAAAAAGAAATTTAAGTTTTAAAAATAAAAGTCTAAAAGTCTAATCCTTCCACAGTCTAATCCTTCCACATTTTTCAAAAATACAATGTCTCCTACTAAAGATAGTTACACAATATTTATCATTTCTACATTTAAGAACTTTTAACTTTAAATTTTTCTTTATCACTTATAAAATTTTAACTAATTTTTCTTACTCATTTCTATAATCAAAATTTTACTTCCCTAATATAACTTCATATACATGATCATTTTTATTTTAAGATCAAATTCACTTGTAGCATATTGGAGAACAAATAAAATTCAAGTTTTAAAAATATTTTTCATTCCCCCCAAACTTAAATTTTTAACAAGATTTAACATTTTAGAATCAAATATATATAAGAAGGAATGAAAATTAAAATAACATGCTTATGGGAATTTTTACACCCTATTGATACAAGTACAAAAATTTAAAACAGGAGTAAATTTTTTTTTGATCAAATTTTTATCATAACATGTTTAATTTAACATGTAGAGATTCATAAGACTTCTAAGTAGTGGGTAACAACATATAAGCAAACAAACACATTGACTTTGACTTCACAATATCAACATAAAATCAAACACATTGATATAAAAGAATAGACGAGTAGCAATTTTTGAAATTGAAGTTAGAACTAAAGCTAGTAAGATTTTTAACTTTACTAATACTCATAAATAAGTTCAATACCAACTAACTAAAGCACACTACACATCTTACTTCACACAACTACTACCACAAAATCTAATCACAATACTAAAAACAAAGCACAAAACACAACTATTACATTAATAATTAAACATAACACCTCAACGCAACAAAAGATCTACAACAATCAACAAAAAAAATTACAACAGTAGCAAGTTCATACACTAAAGTACTTCAAATTAATATAAATTTAAAACAACCTTAGTCCTCCTCCTCATCATCATCATTAGTGTCACTGCTATCCCAAAAAGTTGCAGGCTCAAAATCAGGATATTTTGGATATGAAGGAAATTCTACTCCTTAGTTATCCATAATGAGGCTCTCCAAAGATGAGTAAAATTTCTCCTTATAATCACTATGCCTTCTGACATATCCATTAATATGATTTACAAAATTTTCTAAATTTTGTACCTTATATGCGGTAAAATTAATATTATCCATCTTCTTTTTCAATAATTGATCTTGAGATTCAGTAGACTGACCTCTGAATGTATATGGTCTCGAGGTAGATGGTCTAGATGTAGAAGTACCATAGGTAGAAGCAACAGATGTTGTCATTCCATAACTTTGTAAAAATCCTCCTCTTGAGCGAAAAATAGAGTGCTCCGAATATGATTTCAAATTCACATTAAAAATGGGCTTTAGAGGTAGTAGCATTTCTTCCCAACTATCATATCTAACTCCTGCTTGCTCACACAATGAAATATTAATAAAGTAAATCCCAAACCTGCAGTAGTAGCAGCAGTAGCAGAACTGAATATAGTCTGGTAGATAAGTGCCCCAAAGTTGATAGGCTTAAACTGCTGAATACAATAAAGTAGCAGCAGTAGCAGAACTGAATATAGTCTGGTAGATAAGTGCCCCAAAGTTGATAGGCTTAAACTGCTGAATACAATAATTTAACGTCGCTCGCTCTTTAAAAACTTCACTAAGATGATTGGTCGGCCAGTAGATAAGCTGAAATAAAATAATGTCATGCCTTTGAGGTGGCATTTAATTTTGAAGTGGAAAATTTGACTCGCCTTTCATTTGTAATCTTCCAGAGTCCTCTTCCAACGGTCAAATATGAAATAATCTCATCCAACTCTGTCTCAGTAGGACTATAGTTTGAATAAAAACACAAAGTATTGGGGGGAAACTGGTGAAACATGTTAATTACCTCTAGTGAAAATGGTACTGATTTTCCTCTGACCATAACTTCTGCCTTTGGGAGATTAGCATAAAACTCCCTAACTACAGAAATCACCGCTGCAGTAGAAAAACAACTGAATTGTTCCCACTATCAACGAACAATTAAATCCTCAACAGGTCCTCCTGGATTTTTAAAACATTGCTCTAGTATAAGTTTTCGTGATTGCAGAGCATCACTATACAGATCTTGAGATCTACTATACAGATCTTGAGCTTTTGAACTCACAAATTTACTCGAATCAAAATGGGACTTCTTCTTGCTCATCTTCATTCTTGGTGTCATTTCTAAAATTTTCAAAAAGTACAAAATAAATCCATGAATCAATTTTAAACTAATAAACTCAACTCGTATAAGCTTAAATAACAATTTCTATATATATGCATAAACTACACTTTCTATGCAATTTCCATAGGTTTTTCTCCAATTTTCACCATGAATAGTGATTTTTTGGGTATCTCCAAATGTACTCAAAATACATGGTGAAAATCCAAAATTTCTACATAGAAGTGAAGCTCTTACCTCAAGAAATCCAAATCTAGCAAATTTGCCTTGAATCCACCAAAAATCTCCAAAATAAGGTTTGCCCTAAACTAAAAATCATGAGCGTCGGAGGAAGAAGACGATGGCAGCAGCGAAAATGGAAATTTTTGGGGTTATTTTTCACTTTTAACCATTCGTGAACCAGCGCTTAATCACAGATGTTTGGCGCTTAGACGCCTGCCTCTTGGGTTTGCTCACGCTTAAGCGCGGGGTTGTAGCGCTTAGTCGCTAGTGCATGATTTTTTATATTTTTGATCTTAAGTAAAATGAACTATTAGCCTAAATAAACCACCCCTAAAAGTCTTATAGCACTTGAATAACTATTTTCTTCCCCTTTAACTCTCCTCTCTCTGAAAATTCTTTAATATTACTAATTCAATTTATTACTAATTCAATTTGAAGTATTACTAATTCAATTTGAAGTAAAAATAACACAAATTTTTCACAAACAAACACTTATATTCATTCACAAATTATTACAAACAACTTAAAACACATAATTCTCATTCCAAAGTGTCTCGGATGAGAAATTTTTCTAAATACAAACACTAAACAAGCTTAAACAATAAAACACATAATCACATAAACACTATAAAAACTAAAACACTAAAAATAAGACCTAACACTAACACATAAAACAACTCCTAACAAGCAAATCTTAGCATAGAACTTAATTCCATTCTTCATTTGTTGAAAAAATTCCGGTCTCTCATTAGTCTCTCCTTGGGCAATTGGAATATAGAGTTGATAAAACGGACGGTGGTGATGAACTTTGAACAATCTTCTTCAATCCATTTCTACTAATCCATTTCCATTTCTACTTAAGATACATCGCCTTATCTGCTTCTTCTATATAACTGGTATTACTAAATTGCATTTTTAATTGTCATCCAATATTCTCTAGAAGTGCATTAACTTCATTTACATTTGCCTCTATTGAAGCCACATCAGCTTCAATTTTGTTGATCTTTTCTGTTATTCCTTCAATACTAACGGCTAACAAACCGTTATACATCCCTTGTGCACTCTAACTAATGAATTTCTTCCTCATGACCTCTTGGTTTTTCTTCAAATCCATCTCCCATGAGGACATTTTCTTCAAATCTCTCTTTCTCTTAGACTTTCAGGGATAAATTTGAATTGTGGTGAAAATCCTTTATAAAACCCTTTTATTTATAGGCCAGAATCCTTTCTATAACTCCTAGATACATTCTAGAATTACCATGGCACGTTCAAGTTAACCAATTTGCGTTAAATCTTCTAGAAATCTAAATTCATACATGATTTTTATCGTCCACGCTTAAGCGCTGAATATTGGTGCTTAAGCACGAGTGCTTGATTTAGCATCGAACAACTTAACGTCCAAATACTCGTTCTAACATGTCTAAGTCACTTAATGAAGTCTTAAAATCATTATTTACACATAATAGTCTTAAAATACAACCCCAATTTTTTTTACTCACACACAAAAAACATTTAAAACAAAAGCACACGGATAACTATGGGATGCCTCCCATAGAGCACTTAGTTTTACATCGTCAGCCTGACGTTACCATACGTTGCCATTGCTTATTCTGGTTGACCCAACATCATTAGATCGTTTAATTTAAGTTGATCCACTATAAAATAGGGTTTCAATCGATCACCATTCACTTTAATTATTTTCTCAGATTTAGGATCTTTAATATCCATAGCTCCATATAGATAAACTTTTATCACAATAAATGGGCCCACTCACCTGGACTTAAGTTTTCCTGAAAATAATCTCAACTTTGCATTATATAGTAAAACTTGTTACCCTGGCTGAAAAATTTTAATAAGAATCCTCCGATCATGTCACATTTTCATCTTTTCTTCGTAAATTTTAGCACTCTCATAAGATTCATTCCGTATCTCTTCAAGCTCATTTAATTGAAATAATCTTTTCTCACCATCATACTTTAAATTATAACTGAACTCCTTAATCACCCATTATGCTTTATGCTCAAGTTCAACCAGTCAATGACAAGCTTTCCCATATATTAGCCTATATGGGGACATTCCTATAAGAGTTTTGTATGCAGTCTTATAAGCCAACAAAGCATAATCAAGTTTGACTGACCAATCCATTTTTGTTGGATTCACAAATCTTTCCATAATTCTTTTAATTTCATGATTGGATAATTCAGCCAAACCACTTGTCTGAGGATGATAAACAGTAACAATTCTATGGTTTATATGATATTTCTTAAATAACTTCTCCATTATTACATTTCTGAAATGACTTCCACGTCAGTTATGATCACTCTCGGCATCCCAAATCTACAAAATATATTCATTCTTAAGAATTTTGCAACACTTTGAGCATCACATTAAGGTAAAGCTACAGCTTTGATCCATTTGAATGCATAGTCCACTGCTAACAGTATATATAAATTTTCAAAAGATGGTATAAATTGTCCCATGAAATCTAATCCCCAAACATCAAATATTTCAACTTTCAACATATAGTTGAGGGGCATCTCTTTTCTTCTAGAAATATTTCCTACACATTAACATATATCACAAGTTTTGATATAAGCTTTAACATCTCTAAAGATAGTAGGCCAATAACTTCCATTTTGTAAAACTTTGTATGCTCTTTTATCAACACCAAAATGTCCCCCAAAATCAGAATTATGACAGTTTTGGATAATTCCATAAGTTTCTTCTAAAGGCATAGATCTTCGAATAATAAGATCCTTCCCTTATTTATATAAAAATGGGTCATCACAAAAAAAAGTTTTAGCTTCAGATATAAATTTCCTAATAAATTTCCTCTTCTATTAGTATGTCATTCCATAGGGTATAATTTCACTAACAAGAAAGTTCACAATGTCGGCATATCACGGAACACACCACTGATTAATGTTGAAAAGTTTTTCATCAGGAAAATGTTCATTAATTTCTTT